>NW_016820251.1:475789-531995 GCF_001698545.2 Rhinopithecus bieti | reverse complement strand
CATAAATTTTCATAAATAAGCTTTTCATTTTGTTTTGGTTGTATCTTTAAAATGAATTTTTTGGAGGAGATATACTTCTAAAAAGTTACTGTGTGTCTAATTAAAGCTATAAAACTTAATCTTGTATAATTTATATAATTTGATTCAGTTGGTACACTTTTTATTGTGTTCATTTAAATGTAGCCTTCTTGGGAAACTATGTATAACAGAAAAAGATCATGACATCATTGTGTCCTCACAGGGCTCATAATTGAATTGTACCTTGTAAAAACTTCATTCTGGTCCAGGTATTGAAAGATTTATACACACATTTAGCAATTCATCAATTTTTAAATCAAATATTCATTGTTTCATTCATTTATTCAACAAGTATTTATTGAACTCTTATTTTATATAAAGACCCCATTTTATGTGTTCATAAGCAGCATTATTTAAGTGACTATTCATGATAAAATAATATTCTCCTTCTAAGTGGCTGCTGGTAACATGGGTATTTTAGTCCTTTAGACCACTGTCTCTGTGAGGTTAAAGATTTTGTTCCAACTGGGAAAATCTGAGAGAGGTAAATTCATCTGGGGACAAGAAAATAGCATATTGCAAAACAAGTTAAGATGCACAACTTGGTTGTCTTTCCGTAACTCACTGGGCTATTGGTTGTTAGCAGAAGTATCAAGAGACCAAGATTAGGGCCTGGGTCTTGGGTTTTTATGAACCCCTTTCAATGATAAGGCAACAAGTGGGGTACAGGGCTGGAGTTGCTCAGGGAAGGAGATCTGCGACCCTGAATGGGTCAGAGGTGCCTCATTAGTGATAAGCGTTGGCAGTGTAATCCCTTTCCCCAGTGTGCAGAAGTAACATTATTTGTTTTGCACTAATTTAAAATATAAAATGCAAGTATCTGTTGAGTTGTTTAAAATGGGAAACATGGCACATCTCACAAAGAGGGCATTTCCAGAACAGCAGGGTTAATGGGTCACTCTGAGTGTACCCAGCAGCCTGTGTTTAGGAGCAAATTCATTGCTCTCATATTAAGACTATGCATGCATACAGAAACCAGGCCAGGAATAAGAAATAAAGTAAATAATCACATTTCCTGAAATGTTTATCTTTTCTTCCTTGACGTGAATTTAATTTTATTTCCCAGAGCCTTTACCAAATCCTGACATCAGATTTTAAAAGATACTGAGATATATGCTTCTTTAAATGATAACTGTAAGTTACAGAAATGTCGTTCGCTTGTCATGATCCTTTTAAGGTGAAGAGCTTTGGAAAATTTTATGTGGTGACTAGATACCTGGGTGATTATCAACCCAAAGTTTAATGTTCTCCCCTCACTAGCATTTATCTGAACTACCACCAAACAGCAACGCAGGGTCCTAGGAAGGCACCTATTTCGGCCCTCTCCAAGATTACATTCTGCAAACCCAAAGAGCAGCTGTCAGGTACAACTGGCCAGACGGAGCCAAACTGAAAAGAATATTGCTTTATCTGTGGAAGCCTTGCCACAGATGTTTAACCTGTAGTCCCTGGCTGTGTTTGACATTTAAAGTATTTGTTTAGTTTCTTCCTTCAAATAATAAATGCCAGATGTTTCATCCGATCAATATGTAAAACGATAACAAAAAATATGTCAGAAAACAGGGCATAGTCATGAAACATTTGAGTTGTCTTTCCTATAGACTGAATATGCTAACACTGCACTTAGAAAGAATCTATGGAGGAAATTTTAATGGAAAAATAAGGACATTCTGAGCTTGTTCCCACAGATGCTGATGGGAATGATGATAATGATTATAACTCATATTGTGCAATTACTGTCATGCCTTGTTCTAATGCTTAATGTGGATTATCTCTTTTAATCCTTAGTAACTCTATAACAAAGATACTATCATTATCCCCTTCTCATCTATGCTTAACAGTTTTAGCTTTGTAGCTTCTTTAGTTTTTTTCTCCTTCAAAGCCATAAACAGGCAATTGTTAAAAGGGGAAAATACTTCTCTATATAAAGCTTTTTTTTTTTTTGGAGAACAAGAGCTTTTAGAAGTTAAGAAACACAAGTATAATTTATTTATAAAATGTGTATGTGGAAACAATGCTAAAATGCTATTAAAACATGCATCGTTATAGTTGCTGATTTTGTCATGCCCAAATCTCGTTGCTGGACAGAATTTCAAATATTCTATTGCTGGCAGACATTGTTTTTGTTTTTCTAAGCAGGAAACTAAAATTCCACATTGAAATAAAAAAAAAAACCTCTCAAGTGTGATATACATTAAGACAAATGGCAACAGGCAGGAAGGGCAGGTTGTGTTGGAGACTGGCCAGAAGAGAATAAGGCTTGAACACTATCGACAAGTAAAAACACATCCTCAACGAGGCTAAGTGAAATCTCGTTTTCTTTCTTTGTTCTGACTGAATGCTAAGTGAGTTACTTTTCAGGCATCAATGGAGTGGTTATGCAGTTGTGTGCATTAAGAATATGGGCTTATGTGGTTAGCCTGTTGTTTTAAAGCAGTGAAGAAGAAAGACTGGCGTCATTATAGATTTGGTTTGTCAAAGGCACAAATAATGTAGTTACATGCATGAGGTACTCAAGGAACCAGTTCAAGTTCTGGGGCACAATCTAGATGAAACTGTGAGGTTTGTTCAAAAAGTAAGTGAACAAAATCTCATCTTGAACTGGCTTTATTACAAGGCAACTGTTTACTATGATATATTGAAACCACAATGTATACTACTTTCCTCCAGATTCTGATTCTAATGGGCACATTTGTTTGTTGAAATGATAAATATATTTCCCTCGTCAAACATGGTGGGCTCCTGGTTGATATTCCTGTTTCCTGCCTTGAAAAACATCCTTCTTGGTGCCTTTCTCCCACTTTGGCACATCAATCCCAACTGAAAACAGCCTGGATATAAACTTTAACAAGTTGGAGATCTATTTCTACAGCACAACTCTTTCATGTTTAAGAACAATTGTGCTGTATCAGGTGATTGCCACATGTTGGGGAAAGCAGCCATCTTAGAGCAAAAGTCTGCCAGCCCACAGTCCCTGTTGATCCACATGTGGGCATTGTCTAATGCTAACAGAATCAACCCTTGTAGACTCACTTTCTCTGAATAATTTAGTACACTTCTCTAGTTTCTCCCAACCTGGAGAAAATGTAATAGCAAAAGCCAGAGGCACAATTATTCTCCTTAGCAGTTCTAAGTACTTCATGAAAAAGCCTTCCCCCAGTTCAAATGCAAAGGCCAAGGTGATGACTAACGTATTAAGGAAAACTTTGGCTCAGATCAGCAAAATTATTTTGTCAACTTAATGTCCCAAGTTAATTATTTTTATATATCAAGAGAAAGGCATCCAGTTCTGTAGGAGGCTAATAGAAGTTTGATATTTAGATGCTTTTAGGACATTGTATAAAGTTCTTTAATGTAGTTGTTTTAAGTTTAGGACTGTAAATGTTCCCTGCTGAAATAGAAATATGTCTGTCTCCAACTTTCCACCAAATAAAATGGTTAGAGTGAATGTCCAATTTCACATCCGCCTTTTGGAGTTTGGAAAGTTTAAACAAATCAGTTAAGAGAATGAGAAGAAGTTCACTGTGGGTGATGAGGAGGGTGTAGTTCGCTGTAAGGGCCACCAATATGACAAGAATGATTATCCTGCAGTAAGAATGGGTAAAACTTAATAAAGTTTTCTAACTTTATTAAACTCACATTATTTAATAAAAAAAAACTGCAAAGGACCAATGAGATCATGCATGCTGCTGTATTCTTGTGATAGAATCTACCAGGATTAAGTTGTATAAATGAAAAAAACAGGCACACATTTAGAGATCATTGACCAAGAAATGTAAATATGTTTGACTAATAAAACATTTTTATGATGACACGATCTTCCCTTGGGTTCTGTCTTTTCCAGTCCCACAGTCATTTTTCAAGCGCTATCTGTTTGATTCTAGTGTGCAGCTTAGGTAGTAGGCAGTCAACAAACTCTTGATGGGGAAGCATAAGCTAGAAAATACACCTAGGAAGCAGGAAGGTTGTTAAAATTCAGCCCTGAGGTTTATTCTGATGCATTTGAGATTACTCTTTTCCTCATTCATGTGCTCACATGCTCATTCGCCCAACGAAGATGGGTGCACAGCTTCTTAAGGAAACTATGCACAGAGACCCAGCCACAAATCTATGGCAGGCTGGACTTGATATTTGACCTCTAACCCCATAAGCCTTGGAGCAGAGCAGAAAGCACTTGCCCTGAGAGTGGCTTAGGGCTGCCACTTCTGACTCTTCTGAATGTATGTGATTAGGGGGCTCCCAGAAAGAAAGCCAAAGTCAGCTGTTTGTCTCTTGTTCTGTTGGAAAATAAAATTCCACTTAGAAAAAATATGTGAGCTTCTAGGAATAGCAAGAAGGACACTGATGCTGGAGTGGATTGAAAGAGGTGGAGATTGCAGGAGGTAAAGTCAAAGAGACAAAGTGTGCTGGACCATACAGAGCCTTGAAGACCATTGTGAGAACTTGGCATTTCCTCTGAGTGAGTGGAAAAATCTCATTTTGAGCAGAGGCAGGATGTTATCTGACCTAAAGTGATCATTTTTGCTGCTCTGTTGAAAATAGATTGTGGGAGAACACAGACTGAAGACAGGAGATGGTTAAGAGGAGATTTTAACGCAGCTGAGAGATGATGGTACCTTCCTCTAGGGTGTTAATGGTGAAGGTGACAAGAAGTAGTTAAATTCTGGACGTAATTTGAAGATTGAACAGTATTTGCTGATGGGTGGGATGTTGGATATTAGATAAAGAGAGAAATCAAGGATCACTCTAAGACTTTTGGTCTAAGCAACTGAAAAGGTGGAGTTTTTAGATTTGGGGGTTTACACTCCATTTTGGGTTACTTGTCCGTTTCCATAAGTACCAAAACTATTCCAGTATAATAAACGTGCAAATGATAGTGCATACCAGGCAGCTATCTTACAAAACTGTTGACTGTCCCACAGTAGCTTAGCACCCGGCCCCACCTGGAACAAAAAGTTGAATTTCATCTTGGTTCTGCTGTAGCACAGGGTTATTCTATTGCCCAAGAATGACATACCTATGTTTCTTGAGAAACAGCACTGCATCAGAAGTGAAGATATACTTTTGAAATAGTAGCACTCCCCATCCACGGGGCACCTGAGCCTCATTCTGGATATTTTTTAAGGAAAGGGTACTCTGGGAATATACATGGACTCTTTTCTCTATCTAGCTTATTTCTTTGCTTAGGCTGTAGGCTCAGTGTGGAAGTTAGTGCCAACCACAGGGGTGGTTGATGGTTTTCAGCCTCTTGGGTGGGACGATTCTGAGCACCTTTAATGAGACATTTTGTCTATAGACAACTAATGTTTGCCATTCATCCATCCATTCATACATCCTCTTGACAAAGAGTTTTAAAAATCTATGTGCTAAGGTGCTTATATACAAAAATGAATAGGACTTGGTGGGTTAGAAATCTGGATGAAAGAGAAAGACAGGTAATCAAGTAAAATATAGAGGTTGTAGGTAGCTATACAGGAACCACTGGGGACAGAATTGAGCGAGTAGTCAGTTCTTCCTGGAGGGAGGAGGTCTGGTAAATCCAAGGAGTTGCTTTCTGAGATGTGAGCTGAAATGAACAGAGACGAGTGTTTGAATCCCCGACTAAACAGTGACCATAAGATACTGTTCACATGGGCTCATTTGGAAGATCTGCCAACTATGTTGATAGCTATCCAGTGTGCCCTTTTCTGGGACATTTGTCTGACATGTGAATCAAAGGTTTTTCTGTTATTTTATATATAGAGTTGTTGTTATTCCTATGTGAATAATACTGTTGCACATGGAAACTAAATAATTTTCCAAAGGTCAACAGCAAACATGGTTCATGGCATTGAGCCAACCTGTGGATATTCTTACCTTTTTGAGGTAATGGACTTCTTCAGGAATGTGATTTTAAAATAGACTGCTCCACAGAAAAGTTTCAGAAACATGCCAAACTTTATATTGAATTTCAAGGAGGGGAGGCTGCACTCCAAGATCCCTAAATATATGATCTTGCATTTGGAATGGTGCTTTTCAATAGTCAATTATAGCTTCAAAAGACTGAGCAGAGATGAAAATAAAAGACCCCTAGTAGATAGTAAAAACAGATGTATTTCTTGATGACTCTAAATAACAAGGAAGAACAGATTGTTGATTGGCTCACTCTCAAAGCAAGGGAGGCAAGGGACTAGAAAGCAGAAGCTTCTCTCCCTGTTTATGATTTAGTATGAGGCCCATAGACACCCAGAAAGAAAACCAGCCTGATCAACCTATTAGTGAGATCACTTTGTTATCATTTACAAGGGTAGCTCATGGCCAGGCAGAGATTTTCCCCGCTTGTTATCATCTGAGATTATTCCCTTTTCCTATCCTCAAGTTAAAAACAAACCTGCATATATAGAAATTATGCATGACATGTACCCAATTGTAAGGAGATACTAATTATTTGGAATCCCAGTCATAACCAAAATTAGTTATTTGACAAATATCAGGTAAAACAGAACATTTAATCCCAAACTTCTCATATAATAAAGAGTAATCTTATAGGGTCTTTCTTTTTTCTTTCAGTTTTCCCTACTCTCAGGTAGCATGCACGCACACACACACACACACACAAGAAATATTAATAATAATTTATTTTATTTTTAACATCCATAATAAGAGAATTTCAAGCTTCCATTATTTATATTCTCTTCTGAGTTTTTACCATCTTCTTTGCCATTTGCAGTGGGTTGAATGGTGCCCTATGCCCACAAGATAAGCTATGTCCACTCAGAACTGTGAATTTGACCTTATTTTGAAAAAGGGTTTTTGTAGATGTAATTAAGTTAAGGATTTTGAACTCATCTTGGATTATCCAAGTGGGTCCTAAATCCGATGACAGTGGGTCTTTAGAAGACACAGAAGAAAGGAAGGCATACTGAGGGGAAGTCCACAGTTGGAGGCAGAGATTGGAGTTATTCATCCACAAGCCAAGGAATGTCTGGAACCACTAGAAACAGAAAGGGAAGAAAAGATTATTCCCTAGAGCCTTTGGAGGGAGGATTGCCTTGCTGACACCTTGATTTCAGATCCCTGAAGCCTCCAGAACTGTGAGATAATAAATTTCTGTTGTTTCAGTTATTTGTTATGACAGCCACAGAAAACGAATACACCATTTAATAGTTCATAACCCAACATCTTGCAAACAAGAAATGGGTAATAGTTAAATTTTGATCAAATTCACTTTTAGGAAATTCTCTTCATCAAGATAATTTCATTTCCTCCTACTCTCATTGGTCAATAAGGCTTGCCATGTTGCTTTTGCAACACAGAATGATGACATTCTCTAATGACAACTGTTCTTAAATATGACTGCAAGTACTTGGATTTTATAGAATCTGTGTACCACTGACCTCAGGGCAAAGCTCTTTTTGCAAGCTTATTTTCATTCACTCAATAATTCTTTTTTTTTTTTTTTCAACAGAGTCTCACTCTGTTGCATAGGCAGGAGTGCAGTGGCAGATCTCGGCTCACTGTAACCTCCATCTCCCAGGCTCAAGTGGGAGATTTTTGTATTTTTAGTAGAGATGGAGTTTCACCATGTTGGCCAGGCTTGTCTCAAACTCCTGACCTCAAGTGATCTGCCTACCTCAGCCTCTCAAAATGCTGGGATTACAGGCGTAAGCCATGGTAGCTGGCCATTGATTACTTTTTTAATCAGTTCAGGCTGCTATAACAAAATGTACTAGACTGTGTGGCTTAAACAGTGGACATTTATGTCTTACAGTTCTGGAGGCTGGGAAGTCCAAGATCAAGGTGCTGTCAGAGTTGGTTCCTGGTGAGAGCATGCTTTCTAAGTTGCAGATGACCACTTTCTCACCCCACCTGTAAACTGGGGCTTCAACATACAAATTTTGGGGGCACAAAACATTCAGTCCATAACACTGACAGTTACTTGATTTTTAAAATTTTATTGTTTGCAGAGCATATAATGGCAGAGAGCATATATGTAGCACACCAATTTTAGACATATATTTGAGTTACACATTTTAAAATAAAAAAAATTAAAAATTAGTCATAATTTTTTTCATATAAACTATAGGAATGATAGTGTCTGTACACTTTCCCCAAATTATCTTCCTGAAAATGCATGTGGTCATCTGGCTTCATGATAGATAGCTTGAGCTGTAGGTCTGTTTCTTCATCTTGTCAGTTTCTTTTCTTTTACTTTATTTCCTTTAATTCAAAACCCTTAATCCCCAATTGTAAGTTATTGGCAATGGCAGCAGCTATTAATCACTCTGTGAGAGTTGTTGACATTCAGGTTAAACACGAACCCAAGAATTAAGGAGAAATTTTGCGCTGAAAATTACTGTCAGCACTCTGTTGGACTCTAACCTGAAGAACTCTCATTTCAATTTGAGAGTTAAAAGCAAATGATTTCCTAATCTACTCTAGTTGTATATGGCTACAGAAGGTACTCCTTCCTGTTCTGTTGTAGCATTTGTTTATGGTTTTAGCATGTGTCCAATAATACAGCATTGCATCTTTTTCCCTCCAACAAACGATAAAATGAGCAAATACCAGAAAAACTTGGCAGTTAGACATTTGCGTTCCAGTTTCATCTTATTAAGGAATTATGGTTTCAAATTAAAAATTATAATATCTTAGCATTGCTTATAGAATCAGAGTGTTCTCAACTGTTTGACAACCACAGAGCTCATTTGAGCAGTCCATATAAATACGGCCCACTAATATTAGGTACACTTAAAAAAAAAGCATCACTAGGATATTAAATCTTGGGATGAGGGTGCAACGTTTTGAATCATGGACATGGCCTTCTATTTTGTCCCTCTTTGTAGTCATTTTCTTTGCCATGTGAGCTTGTTGTTTGGGCCACTAAAGAGGTGGAGTCTATTTTCCCACACCTCAAATATGGGCCATATTTGACTTGTTTGGCCAATAGAATGTGGTGGCAGTGACAATGTGCTGGTTTTGAGCCTAGACCTTGAGGTTTGGCATGTTTCTGCTTGCTCTCTTGCACCCCTTTTATTGCCATGAGAACATGCCTAGGGTAGTCAGCTGGAGGAGGAGAGACACTTGGAACTGAACCAAATTGCCCCAGTAGCCCCAGCTGATTGCCAGCCAACCCCTAAATGTATATGAGCCCAGCCAAATTCAACAGTGCTACCAAACTAATCCCCAAATGATTCCAGCTGCATAAGTGATATGTAAATTGTGCTTGCCACCAAGTTTTTGTGATCCTTTGTTGCCTGGAATAACTATGGCAATAGATCATCAATACCATACCCAACAGAGCTTGGCGTGGAGAACCAGCGTGCTTGTATTCACCATTGCCTTTTTATATGGCTTATGCAAAAGACAGTCAGTGGCTGTGAGTTGATTATGTTTACAGTTTTCATTATTTTCTTCAACATTTAATTAAGTTTTGGAGGCATATTTTTGGTCACCTATTGTTCTTTGTGAATGAAGCTAGATATGGATTGACACTTAAGGACAATTAGCTTACTCTTATTCTTGCCGCACGCATAGCTAGCGCCCCTTCAATACTCAAACTAACTCATCTTTCCATTTATATCATAGCTCATAAAATAATTATTAACAAAATCTCTTCTGTAGTATTTTCTCTCACTGTTTTTGTTTGTTTGTTTGTTTGTTTTTGAGACAGAATCTCACTCTGTCATCCAGGCTGGAGTGCAGTGGTGCAATCTCGGCTCACTGCAACCTCTGCCTCCCAGGTTCAAGCATTTCTTCTGCTTCAGCTTCCTGAGTAGCTAGGATTACAGGTGCGTGCCACCATGCCCGGCTAATTTTTGCATTTTAGTGGAGACCAGGTTTCACCACTTTGGTCAGGCTGATCTCGAACTCCTTGACCTCAAGCGATTCACCTGCCTTGGCCTCCCAAACTGCTGGGATTACAGGCATGAGCCATTGTACCTGGCCTGCTCTCACTACTGATTAGAACAAAAGATCATCACATTTCTCCCCGATATGTATTATACATATGTTGAATTGGTACACTGTATGGCAGTGGTTTTGTCTAGCTGCAAGGTGAAATATCTTTGCACATGTTTTGTTTACTTACTTGACAAACATTTATAAAGCCGGTACCTTGTGCCAGGCACTGTCCTAAGTGCTTTACAGTATTGATTTACTTAGTCCTATTAGCAGCTCTAGGTAGGTACTATTATTATCCCTATTTTACGCATGGGGAAACTGAGGCACAGAGCTGTTAAGTATCTTGCCCAAGTTCATATTGCTAGCAAGTGGTAGAATTGGGATGTGGATTTGCTGGAGTCCACTCCAGAGTCTGTGTTTTCCATCACTACACGTGATAGTAATTGCTCCTCCACACTTCATGTCATTGTTATTATGTGAAACCCATACCATTTGAAAAGGGAGCTTCTCCAATAGCTTGTTCTGCCTTCTTGCCAAACACAATGTCCATCAGTAAGTATATAGCTCGCTGTACAGGCTTGTTGGCAATGGTGTGACTTGTTTTGCTGTAGAGAGGGACACATTAAATGACAGCTCTGTACTTTTGGTCTCACCTATGCCTTAGCAGCACAATCTGTAAATTTTTTACTGCAAAGTATTATTTTGCACTTGTTTCAGAAAAACTATGTTGGTTTATCAGGAAGGTTGTTATGCTGTGTTTAAAAATAAGGGGAAAGCTTGAGTTACTTCATGACCCTATATGACAAAATTTCATAACAGAAACTGCACTAGAGACAAGGGGTGAATGCATGGATAATCTTATAAAATCTATTGGATTTATTTGTCCCGGTCTATCTATCTATATCTATCTATCTATCTATCTATCTATCTATCTATCTATCTATCTATCTACATATACAGAGAGAGAGGTAAAATATTTATACTTGAGTTTTGGTGACCATTTGCATTTACATTACCCTAAGTCGTATGTTTTTACTACTATTTTATTACTTTTTTTGCATTTCAGTATACTACCTTGGTGTGTGTGTGTGTGTGTGCATGTGTGTGTGTGTGTTTGAATTGGGAATAAAATAACAAAAAATCGAGAGGCAGCAGAGACTTAAAGTTTATGGATTTAAGCCAGATTGCCTGGGGTCAAATTCCAAATTCAGCAATTGATCCCTCCCTGACACAGTTTTCTCATCTATAAAATGGAGATAATAATAATGCCTACCTTATGAGATCATTTTGAAAATTAAATGCGTTCACTTGAAACAATTATATCTGGCATATATGTATGTGGCATATAATAAGTGCTTTGTAAATACTTGCCATTTAACAAATGAAACATGTATGGATAACAAAAATGAAAATGTCACAATTGTAAATAATATGTAAATATAATGAAGAGCTATACCCTGTTGACTGAAAGTTAGCTGTGACAAAATGACAACATGGAATCCTAATAGTGTTTGTATAACTTTTAGGAACATAATGGTTATTGAGGACAAAATGAATTATTATTATTTTTTTTTTTTTGAGATGGAGTCTCAGTCTGTTGCCCAGGCTGGAGTGCAGTGGTATAGTCTCAGCTCACTGCAACCTCTGCCTCCCAAGTTCAAGTGATTTTGCTGCTCCAGCTTCCCCAGTAGCTGGAATTACAGGCCCCCACCACCACATCTGACTACTTTTTGTATTTTTAGTAGAGAAATTATTTCGCCATGTTGGCCAGTCTGGTCTCGAACTCCTAACCTCAGGTAATCTGCCCACCTTGGCCTTCCAGAGTGCTGGGATCATAGAGCCACCACACCTGGACAGAGTGAGATTTTTTTTAAAACCTATAACTAACCTCACATTGCAAATTTGTGACATATATGTAAACAAAGTTCTCTTACCTTTTCCTCTACTACTAGCAGACCACATTCAGGTTACTATTGCTGCATAACCAATTACCCTAAATTTTAGCAGCTTAAAACAATCTTTATATTTTGCTTACAATCTTGTGGATAAGGAATTTGAGAAGGGCTCTGCTGGGCAGTTCTTGTTTGGAATTTTCAAGCAGTGGCAACCAGCATTTGAATGGTGCTGGATCATCTGAAAGTTTGACTGGGCTGGATGTCCAAGATATTCTAGTGTGGCTTGTAGTTGGTGCTGGATATCAGCTGGGAGATTAGCTGGGACTACTGACCAAAGTGCCTAGACATAGCCTTGTTAGCATGGCAGTCTTAGGGGAGTTCGACATGTCACATAGTGGCTGGCTTCCCCAGGGTGAGGATCCCAGGAGGACCAGCCTTGGAAGTCACAAAACATCACTTCTGCTGTGTTCTATTGGTTGAAGCCTGCCCAGATTCAAGGGAGGGACCATTGACCCCACTTCTCAGTGGGAGAAATGTCAAAGAATTCTGGGGCCATGTTTTTAAATTGCCACAGAACACTTACTAGAATTCCACTAACTACTACAGGTCTGTAGAAACATTCCTCTGGGATATGTATATCTAGGCCATTCAATTCTAGTTTCTTTAACTTTGTCTTAAAGGTCTAATGTTTTACCATGTGAGCCATTCACAGAGGTTTATTCTGAGTCTTTTATAATAGAAATATCCCAGGGCCAGGAGAAGGAAAACGCAGAAATCAGCTAAAACTTTGAAAGAGTGAGGAGAATCCAGTGAAATTTATTGAAAGCCATTGGTAGTAAAAAGTTCATCTCCTTGACGCTTGGAGGTCTCACTAGTCCTGCAACCACAAGGCATTTAAATAGCTCCCCTTAGGGACTGCCTTAGATCAACTCAGCCTTTCCTTAGACTTGGGAAATGAATCGCTATTTCTCGGGCCTGTTACTTCTGCAAGTAAATCTTGTATATGACTCTGGAAAAAAAAATACCTCTTCATACCATATTCTGTTTTAGTTCTCCTGCACACACTGCCCATTCCTCAGTTTCCCTGGCTCTGAGTCTTCAAGTACCTCTTGACTGGGCCCCCCTTTTTTAGGAGGAGTAACAGATCTGATCCATTGAGTCCCAAATATGAGGGCACCGCCTACATAGAACAGGCCAAAGCAAGTGCTCTAATATAAATTATTCTTCGATGAATCCACGTGGAAATAGGCCAAAATCCACAGCTGGATGAGATCTGTTTTCAGGTTTGGAAAGAGTTTGCTTTCTAAAAGTTGACATTGTCCATGGGACAAATATATTTGATGTCTGCCATTGCTACTGACTGGGGGCAACTTTGATGAATATGTGTTGGACCAAATAATAAAAGAAGACCACTAGTACCCCCAGATGAAGCAAATAAGCTGGATTCATTGTGGAAATTCTTTGAGTCTCACAAAGTCGGGTTAGAAGAACCATGAATAGATTTGGCTCATCTTTTAAAACAACATCTACAGTTAAGAGCATCCTCCTGCATTCTGGTCTTCTTCCTACTTTCCAGCTTCCTTTTCCATGTAAGATGGCTTTCCTGGAATGCCTTGTTTTCGTGTGTGCCCTGAGCACCAGCCTGCTAAGGCAATGCTGCTCTTCGGCAGGCTGCGTCTCATGAACGTGGCAGCCACGAGGCAAGACCTGGATCCCAGCCTGCTCTCTTCCTTTTGATGGGAGAAGCCTTAAGGAGTTAGAATTCACCCAAGCTCACTATTCAGGTACCCAGAGTTCTGTAACTGTCATTCTGCAGCATTTCCTTGCAGCCCTTTTCCTCTGGGTCAAGTTTTGAAAGTACTCAAACTCCACAGGCCTGTGCTTTGGATGTGAATTTGAGTCTTACTGCTTTGTGGTCTTCTGGCCAATCACAAGGCCCCTTTGATTAAAAACAAAGGAGTCAATAAGAGGCTAAGGTTTTCTTGACATCAACAAGCTCTTCAAAGCAACATTTCAAAAAGTGCTAATGACTCAGACCAGATGGAGTCTATTTCCATGAAAAAGCTGAGTGTCTAAAGAAGCAGGAAGTAAAGCTCATGCAGACCACTGTCTTTTGGTTTTCTGAACTCCAGCCTCACTCCAAACACCACCAAGCTGCATCCTGCCTTCTCTCTTCTGTCTGCTTGAACTGCCATTGCCCTTCAGCTTTTCAAAGAAACCGGACTTCGCCCATATGGAAAATAACCTCAGACTTCAAACCTGGGCTGGGATTCTTAGACTCCTTTGGTTACCAAAATACTTTCAGTTCAAAGTAATCTCTTATTTAACTTTTCTTTTTTAATTGCAGAAAATATGCATAACATAAAACTTGCCACTTTAACCATTTTTAAGTGCACAGTTCAGTGGTATTAAATACATTCACATTGTTGTTCAACCATCACCACCATTCATCTTTAGAGCTAATGTACCCATTAAACAGTAATTCACCATCCCCCCCTCCTGCTAACCCTTGGCAGCCACCATCCTACATTCTGTCTCTATGATTTTACTGTTTTCAGTGCCTCATTAAATGCAATCATCCAATATTTTTCCATTTGTGACTGGCTTATTTCACTTAATGTAATGTCTTCAGATTTCATCCATGTTGTAGCATGTGTGAGAATTTCCTTTCTCTTTGGCTTATAATATTCCTCTCTATGTATGCACTATATTTTGTTTCTCCATTCATCCATCAGTGCAAAGGTGTGTCCGCCTCCCGGGTTCAAGTGATTCTCCTGCCTCAGCCTCCCAAGTAGCTGGGATTACAGGTGCCCACCACCACACCCGATTAATTTTTGTATTTTTAGTAGAGATGCAGTCTTGCCATGTTGGCCAGGCTGGTCTCGAACTCCTGACCTCAGGTGATCTGCCCACCTTGGCCTCCCAAAGTGCTGGGATTACAGGCGTGAGCCACTGCGCCCAACCCAGTTCTTTCTGTATAAAAGAATTATACTGTGTTGTCTGAGCAAATGAGTAACACAGCTCTGAAAATGCTAGTGGGCTGATGTAGGAGGGAGCGTAATGAACAAGCTATTATGTATGTAATGAGTGTGAGAAAGAGGGAAACACGGGTGTCTTTGAGGTATATAACAGCTTGGGGTTTAAGGAAACTTTCTTGACCAAATGAAGTCCATTCTGAAAGCTCAAGGATCAACAGGAGTTAGTTTGGTGAGGAGTTGGAGGAAGGAGTTTCAGGCAAGGGAAAAGTGTGTATTGAGTCTTCTCTGGTTCTCTGAATATGCTTTGACAATATTAAGAGCCACATAGAATTAAAATCATATGTTTCCTTATATGTCTCCCTCCTTAGATTTGAAGTTTCTTGAGGACAGGATTGTGTGGTATTCACCTTTGTATCTTCAGTGCCTAGCACTGAAGTGCCTGCCCAGAGTGAGAGTTTGGAAAACGCTGATTTTATCAGACCAACAAACACTGAGCATGCATCTTTGGTTTCTGACAGCTTCTAAGTCAGACATCACCATCACATGAAACATTTTTTTTTTTTTTTATGTGGAGTCTCTGGTTTCTCTTCCTAGCTACCCTGTGAGATAGGCATTGTGATCTAGTTTAGAGGTTTTTTTAAAAGCCAAGGCTTATAGTCCAAGGTTACACAGCTAGTAAGTGGAGAAGTCAGGACTGAAGGACTGAACCCAGGTCTAACTGACATAAAAAGTTATGATCTTGTCATTATTTTATGCTGCTTAATTTTGCATATTCACAGATAACTCATAATCAGGAGTGGGGAAATTAGTTTTCATTGAGGGCCTACATATTGTCCCAGGGCTTATGTTATAATAGCTTACTTTGAGCACTTACCTGGTTGTTTCAAGCACCTTGCATGTTTTTTCTCATTGAATTCTCGTAACTGCCCTATAAGGTGGGGACTATAATTATTTCTACTTTACAGATGAGAGAAACTAAGGCACAAAGAGCCAGTTTCTGATGGAGGCAGACAGACTAGTGAGACGGCGTCACAGCACGCCGGGCTGCTGCCCCTGAGCCCCTAGGGGCCTCTGGGAGGCAATTAGTATTACCTCTATCTTAAAGAGGAGGGAACTGGGTCAGAGGAGTGATATTTACTGTCTTTCCTCTTGGTTTTAAATCCTTTGTATTATTTGGAAAGACCTCATCTTTCTTCTGTCAGGCCCTCAACTGCCTCCACATAATCAGAAAAATCACTTACAGCGGGGCAGAATCTAAGACCTTCTTTCTCCCAAGCAGAAGTTGAGGAATTTAAATCCCCATTCCTTCTCTGAGGTTTTGACTATTTGATGTTCTTTCTGCCTTGGGAGGGTTGATTAAGAGCCCTACAAAGAGAGAAGCTTTAGACCTTCTGAGCTCTGAAAGGGTTCCTTGACCCCGGGCACCCCAGCAGCTGGGTCAGACATGGTGATCATGATTTATAGATCAATAAACAGACTCTTTCCAAACCACTTTTCCCCTCCTTGCTAGGGAGTGGGCAATCAACTTTCTGAGTGTAAAACCTACTTTTCATAAAATATTTTTGTTTGTTATTGAGGGAAGCCTCAGCATTTGCGGTGGGGGCGAGGATAGTGAGAGTGACAGGCAGGAATAACATGCAGAAATTAAACAACAAAGGGAGACTTAAAATACTTAAGGGCACAACACCTAAAACATTCTGATTTAGAAGGTTGTACCCAGTCAAATGCTATCTATTCATGTCTGTTTTGTTCCCCTACAAACTGCATTTGCAGACGGTGACTGTTGGCTCATGTATTCCCCCCAGGAGAAAAAATTACACATGTGGGAAATGAGATTCTCCTCCCCTTCCTCCTTCCTCCCCATCCCCACCCATCCCTACCCCCTCAAAACATCCAAACATTTTCTGAGCTACATGATGCAATATGATTTTTTTTTCTGCACAGAGGAGCAGCAATTTTTTTTTTCTCAACTAATTTTTATTCCAAGACCTCACAAGGCGTGAGGAGAATAACTTCCTGAGTAGAGAAAGCATTCGAGTGTCTGCATCTAAAGATACACAAATCCCAGAATTTAATGGGAGTAGAGTGGAGACTAGAAGGAATGAAAACAGAAGGAAGTAATTCCTGCTACAGGGATATTAAAAACCAACACCCTCACTCGCTTGCCTTCACTTTCTCTCTTTGTCTTTCTTTCTTTCTTTCTTTCTTTCTTTCTTTCTCTTCTTTCTTCTTTCTTTCTTTCTTTCCTTTTCTTTCTCCTTTCTTTCTTTCCTTTTCTTCTTTTTTTTTTTTATAATTGCAGAAGATGCATAACATACAAACTTTACCACTTTAACCATTTTTAAGTGCACAGTTCTTCTTTCTTTCTTTCTTTTCATCATTCCCTATGTGTATGATGAACTCTATACACTTTAAATAAACTCAACATTTTCAGCTTGAAAAAACAGTAAGGCACTTTTCCTTTTCTTTTAAAGATCCAAGTCACAAATTATTGGGATATCGAAGGTTCTTAGGAGATGTTATTCCAATAAATTCTACTCTGACCTATTGGGTTGTTAAATTATAAATTCTATTAAGGCATATTTTTCTCCAGTTTCAACTCCAGCAAGTTTTCCCTGTATCAAATACTCAGATTACACACAAGTGAGCACTAAAGTGGAGACAGCAGGAGGAGGATAGATAAGCGTTAGGCGTCACATCCAGAAAATTCCTGTAGCCACAAACCTAGGGGTGCACAATTAGCAGGCCTCTCAGGAAGGTTATACATCATGTCCAGGACTTTACATTAAAATGACTTTTTACTTGAGTCATTTGTTAGTCCATTACCAGTTCACATATCAGATTGCATTTCATCTTGTATTAAATCAAGGTAATCTGGCATGTAAAAATAGCTCCCTCAATTCACTTCCAGCTCTCAGCAAGACTGGAGATTCCCGCAGCATTTTGCCTCGCACTCCTCCACGAGGTCTGCAGAATCATGACCTTTTACCGAAAGTATTCATCATTGATTGAATCTCAGATTCTCCCACAAAAACATGCAATTTGGCAGATAAAGGCCTAATCATGTGCTAAATGCTTATTTTTCTCTTTAGGGTTCAACTTCTTCTCCTCCAACTACAGTCCTAAGAGGACCCGAGACTGTGTGATCCCTGTTGCTAATCCTACAATCATTACAGGCAGAAAAAAGCGGAAGAGAGACACAGAACTAATTACAAAGGAGCAGAGGAAACCTGCATGAAGAAGCTACGTTTGTAGACTTTGAGGCCAGCTGGATCCTCCTTTATGATGACTAGTTCCATTTCCAAGCAGTGTGTCCTTTTATGGAGGAGTGGGGCTATGATCAAGTGCTGGGTAATGACCAAGACTTCACTGGGAGGAAAACTGAGCCTCCATATAATTCCCTCTATTTATTGCATGAAGGTACTTTTAGGTTTTTGTGCCACTGTGATGCGAATGTCTAGTTTTAGAGTGAAATCCTGCCCACCACAGGCCCGAACCACATGTGTCACATCCATTATGTCCCTAATGCTCTTCCGTGTTACCCCTGTGTTTCTAAATGCTTAATGCTCCTATGAGTAAATGATTTCTTTCCACTATTGCTTAAAGTGCCAGAAGGCAAGAGAAATGTAAACAGACCTAAGATCAACATTGTGAGTTGTCTTGGCCTCCCCATCTAGCAACACTGCCATAAATTTCTTCGGCTTCTTAGTTGGGAATTTAAAAGGCCTATAGTCTTGGCAAGGTTTATATAACAATGTTTCTTCTATATGGATTATAAACTTGCAAAATCCTAAGCAGTGGTGGGTATCGTATTTGGTCAGTGGGTCAACCTGAGAAGCCAGCAGAAAAACTCAACACCACGTCCAGCCAAAGACTTTTTCTGGATTTGGCCTGTTGGGTGGAAACAGCTCGATCAGCTCCATCTCTGACAAGGTCAAAAGCCTGGGTCCTGGGGAGTGTTATGGGCTTTTAAAATTTTTTCCTTTGGGGCTTTGCTATATTAGAGTCCAGTCTTTTGTGGCCCTTGCAGAACCAAAGGCCCTAAGCAATGTCATAGCTGGCAGCGCCTTCATGGAATCTCCGTTGGGACATTACTAGCTTCAATTTCGTGAGGCTGTCTCAGACAGCCACTCCTCAGAGTGCAGGAAAGCTCAGAGAATGGGAATCAGCACTGGTTTGTGCTGAGTTTGGCCCTGGGAGGCCTGGGGTTCATCAGCCAGGCAAGCATGCTTGATTCCATCAAAGCAACCTTTGTGATAAGAAGATACCCCTCCTTTCCTGCCTGCACATTTTCCTCATCAGGATGACCTGCTGCTGAAGTTACTACCTATGCCTTTTTTCCAAGTGCATGGTAGTTGGCATGGACACTCTTGCACAGGACTAGTACATGGATCTTTTAAGTGACTTGGTTTCAAGGGGATTCCAAATGTCCCTCACTAAAGACAAAGAATATTCCTTTAATGAGAGCTGGTGTCCCTTTTATGAAGCTCTCCCCTCAAAACAAATGTCAAGCTTTCTGTCTCTTATGGGATGACTCAATAGAACAAGGAGGCTTAACATTGAACATGACTCATTATGTGCAGAGAGCTATGTGTTAGGAACTAAAGGCTGAAAGTGGTGTGAAAACTGGCCAGCCATTGGTTGGCTCCAATATCCAAGAATCAGAGTGATGCATGCACAGACCTATCTTTCCCTGCTGCCAGGAAAAGCACACAACTATGGGGCTTTGCTCTGACTTTGGAGAGACATTTGAGTTTTACTCTCTGCAACACAAATTGTGAAGATTGTTCTCATAACTCTAATTCGTCTTCCAGGATGGGCTGAAAACGAAGTTTCCAACCATCAAGACTGATCAGCAAGAAAAGGAGAGAAGTCTACAAGGTTCCTGGGTGGATGGGAACAAAGAGATCAAGTTTTCATTTTACCAAGGCTTTTCTTATTATTAGAAGGAAACTGAAGTATAAAGATACAAAAATAATAAAGAAGACCAATTAGAAGACATCAGTTTATAGTATTTAGCCAATAAGATGTGTCAGGGAGAAATAACAGACGTTTAAGTAATGAACAGTCACACAGGTGTTTCTGGTTTGTTCTCTTATAATTCAAGGCCCAGACAGTATTCAATGAAATCCAAAGGCTTCCACTGAAAAGCGATTCAAGGATATACTCTTTAAGTCTATGAATCATTAACCTATGATACTCATTGCCTGGGAGTAGTATTTAGGTCCAAGACAAGATGAAAAACATTAATGATTGGAAGTACAGGTTAGGTCAACAATTTTCAACTTTTAAAATAAGTGGAACTTTCAAAACCGAAAACAAAATCATGGTATGTGAAACAGATAAAAGTGGAAGTGTTATATTTGGGGGGACCTACTAACCTCCTCTTTGTCACTTGAAGCACTTTTAGCTTCATGAAACAGTGATGAAATGTGTGTTATAGGTAATTATTTTAAAAACTGGTCACTGTGGAAGCATTAGACCAGGTATTTTCAATAATCCTTTTCCCAAGGAACCATAGCTGATGAACGTCATAGCCTCAGCATTTCTAGAGATGAAGCTTCTAGGCTAGTTTTGCCATGAAAACGGTGTGAGAAACATCATGCTACTGGCTCCTATCACTTTCCCATTGCCTTGTAACATGGCAGTTACCTTATGTACCAGCATCCCAAAGGTATGACTGAATGTGGATTATCAATTCACACAAGGTCTCTCTGGTGCTGGGATACCTGTTAAAACCACTCTCTAATTCCTAGATTTGCTGGTGTTTAGAAATCTGAAAGGTATCAGAAAAACAGATTTTATCGTAAGTTTTGGCTATTGAAAATGTCAATAATATATTTTTTTAATCACTGCACCTGTAGAATATCTCACAAAAAATTCAATTGGGTCTCCAGAAACTGTTAGCAAAAGCTAAAGATGGCATTTATTTTCTGACTTCCTTCATATCCCTTTCTGAAGACTGAATATCTGTCTTCATAATTTGGGATGTACTTATAAATGAATTGATATTCAAATCAGATACCTCTGCCCCATGTCAGGCTTTGGTTGTGCAAGTAATAGGTGACTCACCTTACCTTCTGTTCTACATGTGAAGCTAGCACCTCTTGGAGCCAGATTTCTGTAGCTTTTGAAAATACAGTGTTACTCTTGGTATTGGGTTAACTGCAAATGAAATAAACAGATTAGCAAAAAAGGTACAAATCTTATCTAAATGTCTGTACATCAAGTATGGATATTCACTTCTAAATCAATTCAGAATCAAATTGATTTTTGGTGTCAATCCCCAAAGGTAGGTAAATATGGATGAAATGGCTCTACCTTAGAGAGTTGAATGATTCCTCCCTATTTAAAACTCTGTTCAACTTAGTGAGAAGCGATTATTAAGATATGTAATGAAGTCCTATTTTGTATGGAGATTTGATTCCAACGTCAGTATTCAAGGCAAAAAAAATGTACGTAGTCCAAGCATCCTTGGCAAACCCTTATAATGTATATAAAGTATAGTCATATGTATGTGTAAAAGTTTAATAAAGATTACATATGCAATTAATAATTTATAATATTTGTAAATGCACAAAAGCCAGGTAGACTTTGTCTGATTTTACGTGGCTGAGGTGTTTTAAGTTAAATGTATGCATGTACGGCCTCTTCTCGCAGATGTGTCTGTGTGGGCCACACAGGCACCAGGGCCAAGGCTGAATAATTCCTCTGTATTCACATGCCTTCACTCCCAGAGTTTGTTTATCTGTCATCCAGTTCTGTTTTTATGGTCCCATTTCTTTGCAGTGTCTTTTAGTTTCTTGGACTCTGATTTACTTCCCTTGAGATAATACACAAGAGGATTGACATTTTAAAATGTAGATGAGTTGTCATCTATTTAATACACTCTTCTGGTATGAAGAACTAGTTTTATAATGAGTCAGAAATCAGCCTTGTAAAATAAAGGTGAACACACTGGACCAAATGCAAATAGGCTAATACCAATTTCTAATTGTTTCCTTCCCAACATTTTGGTTGAAGATGGGATGAGGTGTGTCTTGCCTTCCACACTTACTGGATTTAGATGTGATTAAAATCATAGTACTAAAAGATAGACTGGCAACTGTTACACTAATATTTCATTTAAGAACAATTACAGTAGGACTCCTTTATCTGAGGTTTTGCTTTCCAAGGCCTCAGTTACCTCTGGTCAACCAGTCTAAAAAAAATAAATGAAATATTCCATAAATAAACAATTCATAAGTTTTTAATTGTTTTCCAGGGGTGTGGTGACAAAAGGAATTCTGTGGGGGTTGGTCATCTCTCAGAACCCATGATGGAAAACAGGCCCATTTCTCTACATCTGATTACCTAGCCCCCTTACTGGGCAAAGCATCTACCCCATCTCAGGGCCACCCATGGCTGTCTCAGCAATCTCTTCCCCTTGCCAGCTCTAAGGATCGCTATTGTGGGTGGAGGTGAGAAATGGAACTCCAGGGAGACTGATTCAGTTTGATTCTCACCACTTCTTCTGTCATACTCTAGGATAAGGGGCTTTTGGATTTAAAAATGCATAATGTGTCCCTTTGTTCACCCATCCCCTCAGAAATCGGCCTTCAGTGGAGGTCATATGTCTAACAGTACTAATGGGAGATGCTCACAGAGTCACAAGGCTTAAAAAACTGCAAAAGAAAAAACCCCACATAACTAATATATCAAATTATTATCCCACCACACTAAGAAGTATGTAGAGATTTGATACATGACTATTAAATAGAAAACATACACGATAATATAACTGTAGCTCCCTTCTCTAAAAGCCAAAGACAAATGGTCCATCAAAAAGTCTATAAAGTTACAGCTGAAACAGTCTTGCAAATCATATGTGCCCAAAGAACCATTAAAACGCGCATCATTTTAAAGAGAAGTAGAACTGGAACCCTCCAAAGTGAAATTCACATTTGGTGAACCTTAGTGTTATAAGTTGAAAAGTGGGTAACTGCATATGTTTAAACTTCAGTGGTAATCATTTTTGCAATAGCCTGGTTTAGAAATTGTTAGTGTCTTGTTAACCATTACAGTGGACTTTTAATGTTCTTTTTCCCAACACTTAGAGGTGAAATTTATAATGTATATATCACTAAATAAAAATGCAAAATGTCATCTTTGAAGCATACTGATTGATGCAAAATTGACTCAAATAAATGCAGTTTGTGGCTATCTTCCAGCAAGTGCTTTCGTTGCTAAAGAGTTCCATACAATAGATTTCCATTTTCAAAATCACATCAATTTTTACTTAGAGCATTTCTGAAAACAGGTACCGCCACTTCCAATCAGTTGCCTGCCTATAATTTAAGATTCTCTTTCCATTAAGTTTCCATTATGTTGTAGAAACTTGACCAGCGTATGGCAAGATCTCATTGCTTTTGTGTCTTGACCTGGAAATCACTGTTTCCAGTGCTGCCAAGGATTGTGCCATCAGTTGCTGTGGGATGAAGAAAAAAAATCACCCAGAACTTTTCTTGGAGTTTGGAGTCACATCATTTGGAAGAGGGAGATAGGTCTTGGGCCAAGCTCTCTTCCATGACTATATGTTTGGAACAGGAAGCTTCTCTGTGACTGGAGAATTGATTGATTGCTTGATATTTATTGAGCACCCATGGTGGGTTTGGTTCTCAATATATACAAACACATCAATGGTTTTCTTTCCCAACCAGAGATATGATGCCTCAAGATGCTGCCTTAAGTACTTTCCAAAACAGTTCTACCTGGAGTCATTCCTATATCCTTTCAGCAATTATAAACAAACAAACAAACAAAAAGTAAATGTGGTTTGATAAGAAGTTTCTTGTTCTTTCCCAATGGTCCTCAACTACTCAGTATTGAGCCTAACCTGTAAGTAGAATTAGAATTAGCGAAGTCTGTGAGAGCCAATACCTCTCTGGCCTCCACAGCAACAATTATTGTATTTCAGAGCAAAGGTCATCTGGAATTGGGAGGAATCCTCTAATTTCTATCACTAGCAGGGATAAAAACCCCAGGCTTGGCAAACCTAAAGGACAGCCTATGCTTCCAAAGTGACTGCCCAGGAGGATTGCTCTCCTCTGGGCTAGATGATTTCATTAATTGTCTAACTCATAAGTCTGAGTTATTTATTGTAAAACCAAATAAGGACCATATGACTTTGAAGATCTGATCAGACCAGGCTGTGTGGGCCAGATACTGAACAGATCAAGCCTCCCAGCATTAATCTGTCACAGTCCATTTTTCACTTGCTAAATCAGCTTTATGCAAATCTTCCCCTAGAGGAGCTCACCTACTCAAGAACCCCTCTCCTTCACCTCCCACAGCTGTGGATGTTTTTGAGCTATAGGCACATCAACTTAAGTCTTTAGATGTGCACTTAGAATTTTAGAGCACGAAGAGATATTAGCAGTCATCTTGTATAAGCCCTGATTTAACATAAAGCAAAAGTGAGATGAAATGACTTGTCCAAGATCACAGAGCCAAAATGATGACAACAAGAGAAAATGATTATCATATAAGTTATGCATAAGTTGGTCTAGAAAGAGCCCACTGGCTTATTCAGTCATTGGAAAACATTCCTTATTACTAGAAGCTTGCCACATTTCCCCTTCTAACTCACCTTATTTAATAGGTTATAAAAGCAAAACATAATGTAAACAAGCACATCAGCAGGCAAAAGCAATATATATTTTGGAAGCTCAACTATTCTACTCATAAACAACTGCTGTTAATTTTTGATGCATATACTTTCACTGTTTTTTAACTTAGGCATAAAGGGCATATGATTTCTGGTTTTTGTTGTTGTTGTTGTTGTTGTTGTTGTTTTGACAGAGTTTCATTCTGTTGCCCAGGCTGGAGTACAGTGGCTGCAGGCTCAACCTGCCTAGGCTCAGATGGTCCTCCCACCTCAGCCTTCTAAGTAGCTGGGAATATAGGCACGTGCCACCACGCCTGGCTAGTTTTCATATTTTTTTGTAGAGGCAGAGTTTTGCGTTATTGTCCAGGCTGGTCTCAAACTCCTGGGTCTAAGCAATCTGCCCACCTCAGCCTCCCAAAGTGCAAGGATTATAGCATGAGCCACTGCACATGACAAGCATATGACATTTTAGAAAACTCTGATTGCATTAAAATCAGTAAGAGTAGAATTAGTTGCAAGGTTTTTTTTTTACTTCATCCTACAACAGACTAAAATGTTGTACTGGTTATAGGGAACTGCAGAGCTGTTTAAGACATAGCATTTCTCTGATATATGTAAACATAGAGCTCTTATTTGGATTCTGATTTGTTTATGGGAAGCCCAGGTCTCTGGATTTAGGAATGATATCTTTCTGACACAAATGTTGTCCTGTAGATGTGTACTATCCTGCTGCAATGACTTCTAACACCAACAATCTAGAATTAGGCTTCACAGGTTGAGAGCACAGTCCTCCATAAGACTGCCCTCACTTTAGACACAAGTTCAGGGTCACCAGACCACCTGCACTTATGACCAGCTGGCTACAAATCTGAGGCTTCCGGTTACCTTCTCAGATTAGAGAATTTGCTAGAATGACTCGAAGAACTCAGCAAAGTGCTATACTTAGGATTACAGTTTTAATTATCAAAGGATACAAGTCAGAACCAGCCAAAAGCCAAAAGAAGACCTGAACAAGGAGAGATCTGAGAGGATCCCAAATGCAAAGCTTTTGTGTCCTCAAGGATATGTCATTCTCCCAGCACATCAGTGTGTGACAATAGGCAGGATAATGCCATCAGGGAAGCATGCCCAAGCTTTAATGTCCAGAGTTTTGTTTGTTTGTTAGTTTTGTTGTGTGGGCATGATTGCTTGAGTCATTGTCCACATGGCTAGTGTTTGGATAACCAGGCTCCCAATTACCAAGATTGCCTGGAATGTCTAAAGCCTTGGTGTTGATCTCATCTAAGATCTGTAGTTTTCTGTCCCTCACTGATGACCCTGATCATTTAATTTCCTAAATTGACCACTAGGCAAAAACCCTTAATCTGCACATACAGTGGGGAGAAAATTCCCTTAGCTTTGTTCATGAACTGCTGATATTTTTCTTACTCTAGTTCAGCTGAGTATCTCTCCTCCTTCCAAAATACTAAGAGGGAAAAAAGTGTATGTTTTCAGGAAAGTGGTGCAGAATGGGTCATGGGGTGTGGTGGAAGCATTGGGAGCACCAAGAAATAGAAACATCTATCTCTTGAGTCAGACTTTCTGTTTGTTTATTTGTTTAGCACTCCCTCTAGTGACACCAGAATTATCTCAGGTTACGATTGGAACACAAAGTAGAACACAACAAGCATCTTTAAAGAAGTTGAAGGTGCTACGTGGTTAGAGAGAGGAGGGGTTGGTTCCATTTGGAAGTAGCAAATGACCTAAGACTTGGAAGATGACTGTAGCCTGGTAATGTGAAAATAGAGAAACAAACACACTAGCTAAGACCTGGAAGGAAAGAGAATCAGGCAAACAAAGAGTTGACCAATGTGACTGAGATTTGAGCTCATAAGGAGAAATCATGGGGGATGTAATAGGAAAGGTTCTAAATTTCAGGGTCCATGAAGGGCCAGGCCAGGCATGATGGAGCCAGCGATCTAGGTTCTATTGATTCTGAAACATTTTGCTTTGTTCTTCTACTTCTGAGGCTCATGGGCCCAATCCTATTCCTTCCCCATCCACTGAGCAGGCATATATGCAAACTGTCACAGGCAGATGGGTGTTAACCCAGTGATCTCAAAGCTCCTTAGGGAAGAAAGTACCATCTGATCACATGTTGCCTGTGAGTCCATGCTTTAGATCTGTATCTGGGCCTTCTTCATTTGTGAGAAAAAATTGTAAAAAATAGGATACTGATAACATTTGGCCATTCCCAAATACTGACTTAAATATGAAAAACAAGGTTCTACAGACTTTACTCAAAATGCTTCTCATGTCTCTGCAGAGAAAAAGTGGCCAACTTAATTCTGTTTTGATTTTCCCTGATGTGTGAGCTGATCTGTGGGCTAGATTTCCAGAGTCACAGTTGTGCCAAATCCCATTAGTGTTTAAGGCATACTCATGCCCAAATATGGATTGCTCATGTTTTGTGTTGACCATGTGCCTGAGTCCAACTGTCCAATCCAGGGCAGACTCCTCGCCAGGGCTCTAACAGACACAACATAGACTAGCATTATGTGATGTATAAACAATTTTGCCTAAAATGACAGCATGTGAATAGCTCAGCTGGTAGATTTGTGAGCAGGAAATATGATGTAGCATGAATGGCTGCTCCTAAAATCACAGTCTAATTGTTTCCTGCCAGCTCTAATCCTGGCCTCTAAAGCAAGGACAAAGAGGTGCTTAACTCTTCTTTGGTGCTTCTAAGTTCCACTGTCTTCTAGAGAGAGACCTATAAAGAATGATGAGATACAAAAGAGAATAGAGACTAAAGAAAAGGAAGGAAGGAAGGAAGGAAGGAAGGAAGGAAGGAAGGAAGGAAGGAAGGAAGGAAGGAAGGAAGGAAGGAAGGAAGGAAGGAAAGAAGGAAGGAAGGAAAGAAGGAAGGAAGGAAAGAAGGAAGGAAGGAAAGAAGGAAGGAAGGAAGGAGGGAAGGAGGGAGGGAAGGAAGGAAGGAGGAGGGAGGAAGGTAGGAGGGAGGGAGGGGTGGAAAGAAGGAAGGCAGGAAGGAAAGAATAGAGGGATGGAAGGATGGAAAGAGTTAACGGGAGACAGAGACTCAGAAGGA
Source organism: Rhinopithecus bieti (assembly GCF_001698545.2). NCBI lineage: Eukaryota > Metazoa > Chordata > Mammalia > Primates > Cercopithecidae > Rhinopithecus > Rhinopithecus bieti. The sequence continues at coordinate 504,428 of NW_016820251.1, read as the reverse complement.
AATAGAATGGTAGAAAGAAGCAGGAGGAAGAGACTGGAAGGTGAACAGGAAGGGACTTAGGTGGGAGCAACAATGGGGAAATCTCCTAAGGATAAAGGCCACCACTCAAGAGAGTCAAATGAAGCTCACCATCTGGTTTACATGGCATTCATTATCTAATGTCTGTTTCAGAGGAAACTTTGGGGAGCCCACATTTTCTGTGGCATTGAGAAAGTCTGGGTGGATTGTCTGCCTACCTATCACCTAGTGTGATTATGCTTAAATCATTCCTATCCCGTGGACTATCTGCTAATGTTGATTTAAGAGGGTCAACACCTGACACTGTGCTAAAGTCTCGGTGTTTGTATTAGGCTTAAATGCAGAGATTCTAGAACTGTAATCTGCACAACTACTCCACGATTCTGCTGGCTTGAGTATAGTTCAGCTCCACAACACTTAAGAAACTCCGTTAGGGAAAGTCAATATCTATGTCTTGTTAGTGTGTGTGTGTGTGTACACGTGCATATGTTTTATTTGTATTATATCTCCTTTCCCATTGTGTTCCTCCTTCTGCAAGAAGCCACAATCCCTAAAACATGTGTCCTATGTAGTAGCTGCCTGATAAATCCTTGTTATACGAATGAAGTTTTATCTCATGTAGAGTTTTGGATCTACCCACCGAGGTCTACATTCATTTATTTATTCATTTTAACAAACAGTATAGAGCACTTTCTTTGTGCCAGACAGTGTTCATAGAGGGTGGAAAAGATCTGTCTTCATAGACTCACAGTCTAGTGAGTTTGGGCTCAAGGTATCTCATTGGTTGCTTCTCTCTGCTCTCATTATTTATTTATATAGACTCATTTACTATATAGAGACACTCTCAAAATAATTCTATTTCCATGTTTAAAATCTTTAAAAATTATCTCTCTCAGTGTCCTTGTGAGGATGGATGATCATGAGAATTAAGTGTGGTAGAGTGAGTAAAGCACCTTACATCCCATGTGTGCTCAGCAAATGCTAGTTCTCTTCCATTTTAAGAGAGAAAATATGGTACTATTGTGTTAGGACAAAAATCCTGGTCCTCTAGCAGTGAGGGCTGAGGATGGGCTCCACTTACAAGTAGTGTGATCTTAACCTTTGTAGTTTCCTCATCTGTAAAGCTGGAATGAGGTAAGCATGTAAAGTTCTTACCACAGTCACAGGTGGTAGCAAGAATTCAGATACTGCCCTTCATACAGGGATAATTCAGTCCCAGTGTGGGATAGTCTCAGACTTGGATTGTCATCTGGATGATCTAAGCAAAGATATTGACAGGCTAGAATGTTACACTGAAATTATTAACAAGAATTTAAACAGGATTGCTTGTAAAAATCTACCCTCAGATTTAAAATAATTACTCGTTCTAATGGGGAGTGGGGGCTTGGAAGTGGTGAGAAAGTCTAGGAGTGTTGATTGATTAAAGTCAATAGTTGATTGATTAGAGACTTGGCCTCTAATATACTGAGATCTCCTGGACTGCATTCACAGATGATGATTCCAGAAAAGAGAAATAATTTAGGTCACGCATTCCCTAAATTACAACATAAATTATTGTGTTCAGTTCTGAAAAAAAAAAATGTGGACAGACTAAGAACATCCAGAAGAGGGAGACCCAAGGGCTACAACATCTGGACGCCTGCTCTTCTGTGAAACAGTATCTCACATTGATAAAAAGCATGACTTCAGTGTCAGATAGACTTGGGTTCTAGCGTCAGATGCCCCTCTAACTAAATAAGTCATCCAGAACAAATCATCTAACTTCTCTAAGTCTTTTGTCTATTAAATGGCCATTAAATGAGATAACGCATTGTATTTATTAAAGTAGAAATAACTGCTGTAACAGATAAAACTCTAACTTCTCACTCACCCAATGCAATTAAAGTTTATTTCTTGCCCATATCACAATCCAATGTGGGTGTTCCTGTTAGATGGCCTTCCTTGAGGTCATTCAGGGACCCAGGTTCCTTCTATCTTATGACCTGCAGATGAGGAGAGTTTACCTTCTTCTTAACCTCTTCAGTAGGAAAGTGACATAGCCCATTTCCACTTACATTCTACTGGGAAGAATTCAGCCCTATGGGAACACTGAAATGCAGGGATTCTGAGAACTATACTCTGTGTGCCTAGGAGGAAAGAAAATGAGTTTTAGTGAGCACATAGCAATCTCTGCCACAATCCAGCGTTCCGGTTACCAGCTATCCATTTCCTTCTTCCTCCACACTCACCTCTTTCCCAAGGGAGACAATCCCAAGTTTCATCCAGTAACTGCATCTGGCTTGAAATCCAGGATCTCTAGGCAAACCCGAATTCTTTCCATCAGGTATAGAAGATGGAAACAATGGCCTTGCTTTTGATAAGAAACTCTGCCTATGGTTCTCCATGGCCACTGGCACCACCCTCTGGGGAATTGTCCTGGTCTATTTCTTAGCCTCCATGAATACACCTGAATTGGGAGTTGAGTATGTCTCCTTTACAGGCTGCTCAGCTTCTTAATGGTGTAAGTCTGGCGGCCTGAAAGTTGTTTTAAGGTTAAATGGTCAAAGGGGTTTTGGGTTTTGTTTTTTGGTCCAGGTTCAGAGTTTCTTTGACAATAGAATGTTCTCAAAAACTTAGGAGACTTCTGATTTGTTTGCTTCAGTCAGTTCCTTGTGCTCACAACCACACACAAGGCTTTTCTTAGATATTATTCTCAAGCTTTCATATTCCTTTGCCTTGTTGTCTCCATACCTCCCTCTTAATTAAACAGCAGCTTTGTTGAGGTCACACAATGTGGGGAGGTATACCTTTAATCTGGTTTTTACTCTAGAGCAGCATCACTTTGTTTAAAACTCTAGAGCAGCATCACTTTGTTTAACTGACAAGTCTTACTGGGCCATTATCACCAAGACATTCTTTGCACTCTTGGATTACAGAGCATCTCTTATTCTTTGGAGGCCCAGAAGCAATTGACCCTTTCAAGTTTGTAAGATTCTTTCTTTGTTCCTGCCCAACCTTGCTTGAAAATCGGCCAATTCTTTTCTGAGCTCATCTCTTTCTTGTAATACCGTGCTAAAGCCAGCCAGTAGCTAATATGCAACATCACTCTGATTTTTCTACTAATTCCAAAGCTTCTGGGACTAGCTGCCAAGCCATTGCCACACGTTTCAGGTTTTTGTAATGGCAGCATCTGACTTCCACTACCAATTTCTGTATTAGTTAAGGCAACACCGGTTGGTATAACAGAAACTTTAAATTCTCAGTGGTTTAACATGAAAATTTTATTTCTTACTCACTTGAGAGTCGAATGCAGATGTCTAAGTGGGGTGGCCTCCTATGTAAAGGGGCCCAGGCTCCCCCTATCTTTTTTGTCTCCACCCACCTCTTGATCCTCAGAGTCCTCTCCATTTAGCCGGCAGGTAGCAAAGCCATCCTACTTCCTAACTGCTTCCACTTGCTTTCTATTGGCCAGAACTCAGTCATGAGGTATAGTCTAACTGTGTGCCCAGGAAGGAAAGGAAATGGGTTTTGATGAGCTCACAGCAGCCCCAGCTACATGTGTAACACACTTTGCTCACAACACTCAATAAATACTACTTGGTGTTCTTGTTACTGTATGTCCCACTGAAAAATAATAGATGAAGGAAGTGATGTATACTTTTAGGCTGCAATAAAGAGGACTTAGCAAAAATGTGATGGAAACTTCTAAATGTAATGTAAAAGAGGAATTGGACTTATTCTGTGTAGCTCCAGAGGACAAGACTGGGAGCAGCCAGTGAATGAGGCAGTTTTCCATTGAAGGTGAGAACTGTTTTACAATTATGAATGAATCCCATATACAGTGTTGCTTTAAAGATAGCGAGTGCTGGGTTACTGGGAGCACAAAGGCAGAGGCTGCCATCACATATCTTAGAAGGAAGATTCCTGCCTGAGAGAACACTTCCAGCCATAGGATTCCTTAGGTCTCTTTGAATATTAATATTTCATTTTCTGTATGAGATGGTGGAGAGAAAGGACCCTTTGACTGGTGATATCTCCAGCAATGTGTTGACCTCTGAGATTATCTCCCCTCAGTTAATAACTATAGTTTTTACCTTTCAGAGTATTTACTAATTCTATGTTCATATGCTACCCCAGTAAAATCTCCAAGTGAGCTTCCTCAAATCCCACAGGAAATGGACTCATCTATTACACTACTGCTTACCCAATTGTTCAGTCTTGAAACCTGGGAGGTATCCTTGAATCCTCTGATTTACCCACTGTCACAGCTGACTAATCACAAAGTACTTGCTCTTCTATTTTCTAAATATTCTCCAAATTCATCCACTTCTTTTCATTCTCACATCACCCTGGTAGAGGCCACTATGATTTTTCACCGGCATCATCTCATGCCTCTCTCCCATCCATTTTTCACACGGGAGCCAGAATAAGCCTTTCAATCTGCATACATAATATGAATTATAGTCCACAACGTCTGCAGTGCAGGAAATATCCCCACTCTTTATTTTTCATGTATCACTTTTCTCTTGATTTCCAAGCCCCATTTCTCCAGGCTGATGGAAACATGATAGTCAGATATTCTTAGGGTTTTCCTGGCTCCCTGGAATTGTGGCTTCCAAGGTCTCATGTGGTCAGGCTTGGGGGTCGGCTGGGGAGGCCTCTGGGCATCCATTGCCCTATGTGCATTCCTATTTTAGGAGTGATGCAGGGTCTCGGGATGCTCCCTCCTCAGGCTGCTGCTGAGAGGTAGTCCCGTAGATCCCCATTCTAGGACCCACAGACAACTCCCCCATCTTCTGTCACTCCAGAGGAACTTATTTTTCTAACCTGGAGGGAAGCCCCTGTCTCTGCCCTTCTCCCCACAATTCTTTCTAATTCCTTTGCAAATCTCCAAGTTCACTCTAAGTGCTTAGGCTTTTGAAAATAAAAGCCAAAAACTCTTACATGGTATATCTTACTACTGTCCCACATACCTCCCCTAAAGTATGGAAAGTGCAGTCAAATATCTATTTGGAAGGGGAAAAGATAAATAAAATGCAGGAAAGAAAAAAAAAAAAAACACTTAAACTGTTCCAAAAGCCTCTCAGGCCCCAGGTGTAAATCTGCTGTCACTCCCCACTTCCTTGCTTCCTATTGCCCTTGGCATCTTTCATGGTCTTTGGGCCACCTCGTGATGTTATCCCTGCCCACCTCTGCAGCTCCTCTGCCCAAGCGCCTCTGCTCCCTGCCCACTGGACCACATTGGGTTCTTCAAATACCTTGTTTCTGGGCCTGGATTGCTCTTCCCTCACCTACTCCTTGCCTGACTGCTATCCAAGTTCCAGGAATGATTTCAATATGACCCCAACAAGGTCTGATGTCCTGTTCTGTGGCCTCACACAGCACCTGTACTTCTTCCCTGGACTTCATGCTCCAAACTACTTTCTGTGAGCTGTTCAATGTCGCAGGTTCTGTAGAGTAGTGATGGTGTCTGTCTCATTACTGCTCTATTCCAGCCATTAGTGTGGGGTCAAGGCTGCTCCAGGAGCACTGTCTCAGTGCATCTTACTACTGAGCAATTTGGTGCACAGAAGGGCTGGAGTGGGCACGTGTGTGCATGTGTGTGTGTTTCTATTCTAGCTTATCTGTGCCCTTATTTTCCTCCTATGGAGCTATGATAGGAATTTGCATTTAAACCAAGCTCATTTATGAAGCATTCTATAGACACCATTATCGTCATCCTTACTACAGATTTGCTTTTCATTCAGAATATTCTCGTATTTATTCTTGGACTTCTTCCTGCAAATGTCTGCACATCCCAGTTTATGTGGGAGCCAAAGGGAAGAGGGACAGGGGTGAGAAACCACATTTCTGAGAAACCTGATTCACAGCAGCAATGGGCCCTGGCAGTGCAGGGCTCTGGGAGCAAGGACATCACAGCTATACTACTTTTAGGGGATGTATATTTGTTTTTAGCACACTGGATGATTGCTTTAGAACCCCGTCTCCCCAACATATGAAAAAAAGAAAAGAAATGAAAGAAAAGAAACAGGAAATGAAAAAGTCAGCAGAAAGAAGGTCAGACAAAGTTTCAAAAAGTCCAACATCAATATTTTTTTTAAAGGAGGAAAAAAGCCAATTTTTCTTTAAATGAAAAGAAAACCCTGTTTTATTAACTGATGATAGCTTTATGACAGTTGTATGATCTGGTCTATAATTTCTAAGTCATTCTTGAACTTGTCCCTCTGGAATCTCCCTTACAGTTGCTCAGGAACTAAAGCTGAATGTCATGTTTCTATGCTAAAAACTAACATGCAGGGATCCTGGCACAGTTATGTTCACATGGACAAGCAGATGTGAAATGTGTGCACAAGGACATTCCCATAGCCTGGTGTCACACTCTTCCCGGGAACTATATAACATAATGGTGCAAAAACAAAATAAAATTACTCTGGTCCCACCGCATAAATAATGCTTTAGTACTGCCAAGAGAAGTTGTCTCTCTCTCTTTTTTTTCCCCCTTCAGATCTTTAATGAGTTCCTTTTCTACACTAAACACTGGGTCAAGCCCTAGATGTTTTCAAAACTGAACATGGAAATGCTGAATTTGAAAAAGAACAGTGCAGTCATATTAAGATTTGATTTCCCTAAAAACAGGGACCCTGAACGAGGGAATCCTCCGAAAATCTTAACATTATACATTGCGGCCTTGAGATCATTTCTTCTCAAATGGCAGATTCATGAGTGCTCACTATGGTAGGGACAAAAATTCTACTTAAAATAATTATGGACTTTAAATAGTCTTGTAAATAAATATGAAAAATGCACCAGCATTTTACTCTCACTTCTGAGAATTTATATAATAAAAGTTAATCCCAAAGAGGGAAAAAGCTCCCTATCATCCCAGAACTCTTGGAGGCCTAGGCAAGTGGGTCACTTGAGGTCAGGAGTTTGAGACCAGCCTGGCCAACATGGTGAATCCCCGTCTCTACTAAAAATACAAAAATTAGCCGGGCATGGTGGTGTGCCCCTGTAATTCCAGCTACTCGGGAGGCTGAGTCAGGAGAATGCCTTGAACCTTGGAGGCGGAGGTTGCAGTGAACCAAGATCGTGCCACTGCACTTCAGTTTGGGCAAAAGAGTGAGACTCAGTCTCAGAAAAAATTTAAAAAGAAGGAAATAGCTTTATATACAAAAAGTCCAATATAATTATATTTAAAAGACCAAACAGTCTGATGCCTTTAAGTAAATCGTTTGCTTAATGCAATATTATGAATATTATGCAGCCATTTAAAATAAATTTTATGAAGAATTAATAAAGGCTTGGAGAGTTGTCATGTTGTAATGTTAAATTAAAATGTAAAGTTTTAAATACAGTGTGATCAGAAACATTCATAAACCAATAACCATGAATACAGAAAAGAGCAGAGACAGATTGGCCAACATTGGAACTGTGTTGCTTTGAGGATGTTTGAATTATGCATATTTTTTGCCTCTACTTTCCTATACATTATAATGTATAGTAAATATTACAAATGTATAAGTTTTAAAGTTTACAATGAAGGGGAAATCTTTATTTTTTAACAGAGAATGATCCTTAGCCTAATCTTTTCTACACTCATCTATTGGAGATACTTGACTGTTAGATTAATGATTTTGACTACTCATCTGCCAAAAATTGTTATTTAAAAAAATTAAAGAGCAAAAAATTAACAATATAAAATAATAAAACATTTATTTCTTTTATTCATGCTACTCTGGTTAAATAATAACCATTTATTTTTCAAAAGAAAAGAAATCTTAATGGTAGCTTAAATCTGGGGTGCTGGACCTGAATTGCACATTTACTGATGGAGAACTTTCTGTCTGTTTTACTTTATCTGTCTTATAGATAAAAGAAACAAGTTCAGCCAGAATAATTATAGTAAAGACTTAAAGGTCACAACAATAACATCAACAAAACCCCAAATTCTACTTGTTATTTGCCAGATAATTTCCAAGTAATTTCTATGCAACTGCTCACTTAATACCACCAAGTCTATAGGATTGTTTCTATTTTGTAGGTGGAAAGATGGCATCATAGTGTACAAGTCATCAGGCTTCCAGAGGAACTCCATTTATAATAATGCTATCCATTTTTTTCTAAATAGTATGCAAACATGTGTTGTTACTACATTATAGAAGCAGAACATAGTTGGTTTTTAGTAAGTGACCACATTCAAACAAAAAGTTGTGAGTTGGACTGATTAAGATGTAGAGACACATGGAAAGGCTGCAAGCTTCCAGCAAAGCCAGGAAGAATTTTGAGTAACTCATCCACACAAAGAAGGAGTCCTTTCCAAACTTGGCTGTACACATGTTAGAGGTGTCATTTTATGTAGCTTAAATGTTTTCGTTAAAACTTGGCTGGTTTTGCATGTGAAGCTGTGAAATCCTTTGGACTAAGGCATCATTTGCCTTTGGCTTTAGAAAACAAAAAAGAGAGGTAAGAATAGCTTGCTTTTGATGGAAAGACTCATGTATAATTGTGTGCCGTCATTTGAGATCACCATGCACAGAGGGAGTTGTAGGATGAAACTACATAGCAATTGGGGCAAAGCAGAGGATTCTTGTCCCAAGATGGTGACACTTGGTTAAGCCCCCCTTTTCCATGAAAACTATGGCGATGTGGAGTGGAAGAACAATAGGCAGGTGCCTCTTGAATGTGTGGCCTCAAATCAATAGGAAAAGTAAAGGGGGTTGCATGGGGTACAGGGAGGCTCAAGAGAGAGTAGCATCCAGTATCAGGCTAGAAACCCCAATTTCTAAACTGCATCTTCTTGAGACACTCTCTGAGTAAGACACAACCATCCCAGCTTCATGGCTTGTGTGTTCTCCAGACTAAAGGCAAGGGCTGGACTAAAGGGTTTGCTGAAGTCCGCTTGACCTCTAAACATTACGAGGCTTCTTTTCCTGTCAATGGCACTGCCAAACACCTGTCAGACAAAATGTCCCTAGAGGTCTCTTTGTTAACTCCCAGGATGTGGAGAAAATGATCACATCTGTTTAACAGTGTATGAGAATGCCTTGTTTTCAGTCTGGCTGTGACCTAGAATGGGAGGGAGGGCTGGATGATTTTATATTTCTGAATGATCCCAAAAGTTGTTGTTCATCTGGCACGACTGAAGTCTGGGCTACATCCATTATTTCACCTTTCATTCTGTGCTCCTTGATGAGACAGAGGGAGTGAGCAGTAGCAGCAGGGAAAGGAGTTGGCTCCTAGCCGCAAGTGGAATACGTCCCAATTCTGCTTCCAACCTATAGATCCAAGAATTTTGGAAATAGATGAAATAGGCCCCATGTGAGAGGAACTATTTGAAAGCCTGTTAGATAAATTCATCATTTCCCCCACTCTTCCAGGACCCATGCAAAAGCCTGGAATGCCTGGCCATGGTCTTTGCCCATTGAAGTCTCACCTAACTTCAAGAGCTAATTCAGGTGCTGTCTTCTCCTTGCAGCCTTCTCTGATCCCCACAAGTCAGAATGAGCAGTTTTCTCTTTCATGTGTTCACTCTCATGTTCTGCACTGTGCAGGACATGTGTTATCGAGGCTGTGTTATACCTCCTGGCCTCTCCCATAATCCAGGGTAACTGAGCACTCCCCACTCCCCCTGAGTCCCCAGTCGGCTTCTGGATAGAAGAAACAGTGTGACATTCACCTGTGTAACCTGCATGTGGGGCTCAATGGATCTCATGGAAAGAAAATGCTAGATTTGTGGAGGTTCTGGTATAAGGGCTATTTTAGCACAGAGATTTTCAGTGAATTCTCCCAATAATGGACCTTTTAAGTTAACCGAGCTACAGTCTAGAGCCTGGGAAGGCAGACGGAGTGAACTGCAGGCTAAGAGAAAAGCCCAGCCCTCTGGTGTGAATGAACTCTTTCAGTGCCATACCTCACCAGGGCACCTCCAGGCTCTAAAAAATGTCCTGTTTGATATTGTAAGCTCCCAAAGGGTGTGGACTGCACTGCTCTCCTTACTTAAACAGCCCAGTGCCACATGCATGGGGCTATTTAATAAATATTGTTTAATGATGATTGCTCTCCCAGCATGAGAGTGTGGGCCTCTCAGTGTGCCCTCGGGAGCCATGTGCAGGGCCTGGCCCACCAGACACAGCACACAGACTGCCCACAATAAATAATATTTGCTGAACTCTCCTTTTGGGCAGTGTGATTCTGCACCAACTTTTGTGGGAAGTAATAAGAGCATAGAATTCATGATTGCTCTCCCTCAAACCTGCTTATGGTCTAATATAAATCTTAGACCCAAAGTTTGCAGAAAATGAGGGCAGAGCTGAACAAACAGATCCAGGCAGAAACAACTTTAGTAAAAATTATAAAAATCCGCACAATCGGTCACTGCCTTCAAAGTATTCATATTTTGCTGCCTCATTCTGATGCAGGAAAGCATTTGAAGAATGGACAATGGAGAGTGAGTGTGAAGCTTCTGTGTAAGAAGAAAAGCATCACTTTCTAATGAGTGTGTGATGAAGCTTCTCTGTAGGAAGAAAAGCATCTGGAAGGAAGTGTCTTTTCTGTGAATTCAATTCTTTCACCTAAAAGCAATTATAAGACTTTCTATGTTTCTGCTAAAGTATCTCCATAAAACTCTTCAATGTCCTGTTTTAAAAAGAAAACTCACAGTAATAAAGGAGGGTTTACTTGTTTATTTCTTGTGCTCAGAAAAGCCACATGCAGTAAAGCTGATGATCTGGGAGCAGTGAAAGCAAGACTGCTCGCTGTTGGCTCAGTCACAGGTGAGTCCACTCCAAAAACAAGTCACACACAGTCTTTTTTCCATCTTCCCTAACCTTCAACATTGTTCAAGGTCCTTCATGTTTCCCATGTGAATTTAGGAGTCAGAATCTCTGGAAACATTGGTTAGGTTGGCTGATAGGAACATTAGAAGAGATTTTTAACATATCCACCACAGTTCCTGGTCAGAACATGCTCTGTTGTTTTTCCAAAACTGCTCTTCTGTCCTCTATATTCAAAGAGTCTCTCCACTGAGCCCTGAAACTCTACACTGTGCTACGTGCTTCACATTCACCAGCTCATTTTATCCTCCCAGGAATCCTTAAGACAGGTGTAGTGGTTATTCTCTGTGGCCAACTAGCATCTGAACTCCCTTTCTCTTGGAGAGCTACTCAGGCTGAGGTCTCAGTGGAGGCAGGGAGTCTCTGCGGGAGGAGGCTTATTCCCACAGATAAGTGAGAAACTTACTTTCTCAGCCTCCCCTGCAGCTAGGATTTGGACAAGTGACTTAGGTTCCATCAGGCAGACCTGGACCAGAGAGCCAATGACACAAAAAGCAGAGACGGCCTGGAGCCTGCTCTGGCCCACAGAGACACACCCAGTTTCCATAGCAGAAATGATTCTAGTGTCAGCAGCCAGTGAACACTGGAGTCAACATGGCATCTTCATGGGGCCAATCTGAGGCATGACTTTGGACCTAGTATCCAGCTGTGCAGCCTAGGGAACCCATGACTACTCAATATTCTTAACACAACCTCTTTCTGCTGCTGAAGGATAGCCGTAGTCGGTGTCTGTTGTTGCAACTACGAATCTTGACCAAGACATGGGAACTACTTTTTAAATTTTTTATTTTAAGTTCTGGGGTGCATGCGCAGCATGTTGCTACATAGGTAAACATGTGCCATGGCGGTTTGCTGCACCTGTCATCCCATCACCTAGGTATTAAGCCCCACATGTATAAGCTATTTTTACTGATGTTCTTCCCCCACCACACCCCCCAACAGGCTCCAGTGTGTGTTGTTCCCCTCCCTGTGTCCATGTGTTCTCATTGTTCAGCTCTCACTTAGAAGTGAGAACATGTGGTGTTTGGTTTTCTGTTCCTGCGTTAGTTTGCTGAGGATAATGGCTTCCAGATCTATCCATGTTCCTGCAAAGGACATGATCTTGTTCCTTTTTATGGCTGCTACATCGTATTCCATGATGTATATGTACTACATTTTCTTTATCCAGTCTATCATTGATGGGCATTTGGGTTGATTCCGTGTCTTTGCTATTGTGACTAGTGCTGCAATAAACATGTGTGCATGTATCTTTATAATAAAAAAAATGGTTTATATTCCTTTGGGTATGTACCCAGTAGTGGGATTGCTGGGTCAAATGGTATTTCTGGTTCTAGTCTTTGAGGAATCGCCACACTTTCTTCCACAGTGGTTGAACTAACTTGCATTCCCACCATCAACACAGGAACTATTTTTAACTCTGCTTACAGATGTAAATACTGAGGCTAGAGATGTTAAGTAACTTGCCTAAGGTCTAAGAGCTGGCAAAAGACAGACCTTGGATTCAAAGACAAGTTTGCCTAACCTCAGAGCCCTTGCCCTTCATGTCCACCTCAGAGCACCCCTGCGATATCCATATCACTACAGAACTCCTCAGGCCTTGCAGTGTTGCAAGAGGATACAGGGCACCAAGACAAATGCCCCCAGTACACTCTGCACCTTCCAGTTTAGGGAAAGTGAATTAATATTTGCTAAGCCCTTGATGCATTTAATCTATTTAAATTCCTATGAGTGCCTTGAAAGGTAGTCATCATTATCACTGTTTACAGCTGAGAAAACCAAGACTAAACAAATGAGGTTATTTCTTGCTCAAGGTCACACCCAATTCCAGGTAATTCCAAGCCTGAGCACTTTCCTCTCCTGTTGTCTGTCCACAGATCCTAGGTCCCTGTGAGGAGCTATAAGTTATGGCCATTTTGTCTGTCTGCTAATGTCACACAATAATGTGGGAAAGAATGCAATCATCGAAGGTTTGGGGCTAGAGCGAGTATCTTTTGCCTGGTTTAATATTCTTGACTCATGATTTAAGCAGGTTCATAGGACTGTTCCATTTTCCAAGTAGAAAGATTTTCTACCATTCAACAAAAAATTCATTTTCTGGCTGGACGCGGTGGCGGCTCACGCCTGTAGTCCCAGCACTTTGGGAGGCTGAGGTGGGCAGATTGCTTGAGGCCAGTTCAAGACCAGCCTGGCCTACATGGTAAAACCCCATCTCTACTAAATATACAAAAATTAGCCAGGCGTGGTGGCACGCACCTGTGATCCCAGCTACTTGGGAGGCTGAGGCAGGAGAATCACTTGAATCCAGTAGGCAGAGGCTGCAGTGAGCCGAGATTGAGCCACTGCACTCCAGCCTGGGCAACAGAGCAAGACTCTGTCTCAAAAAAAAAAAAAAAATTCATTTTCTGTGTATGGTGTAAGACAAGATTCCAGTTATATCTGTTTTAAACATGTGAAAAGTCAATTGTTCATCACCATTTAATGAATAACCCATTCTTTCCCTACTAACTTTAAATGCCACCTCAGTCACACACCAAGTTCCCATATGAGTCATACACCTGGCTAAAACCTAGATTTTATTGTTGTTCAGTTATAAATATTTCATAATTTTCATTTGATTTCCTCTTTGTCCATGAATTATTTTGAAGGAAGTTTTTTAATTTTCCAAATGTCTAGATTTCACAATTTGTTTAAGTTTATTACAGAAATTTCCAAGCATCAGAATTCATTATTGGTTAAACTATCATTTGATTTCTAGGTATTACACTGAGGTGGGAGAGTGTGATCTGTATGACACAGTGTTGCTCTGTCCATTATAATAGTCATTAGCAACATATGACTAGTGAGCACTTCACATGGGGCTATCCAAACTGAGATGTGCTGTATCTCTAAGATGTAACATGAAAAAGCAATAATATTGGTAAAATAAAGTAAAATATATTATTAATTAAAATAATTTGTCTAGTAATATTATAATCACCTTGTTATTAAAATAATCAATACAATAATTTATAGTAAAATAAATTTTATCTGCTTTCTAAAATATTTTTAATGTGGATACTAGAAACTAAAATTATATCTATGGCTCACATTATATGTCTATTGGACAGCAATGATATCGATTATTTGGTATTTTTAACACCTGCTTTTGACTCAGCATGTAGTCAGTTTTTGTAAATATTCTTGTGTACTTGAAAAGGAATGTAGACTGCATTAGTGGGTAAAGACTTGTATATAGGTTCATTAGATTAAGCCTGTTAATTGGATTACTCATCTATCCTATGTTCCTACTAATTTTTTTTGCCTCCTTTGTCTATCAGATTCTAAGAGAGGTATGTTATAAAAAAACTACTAGAAGTGTGACAAATGCGTACTTCCTACTAGAAGTGCGCATTTATTAATTTCTTCTTGCAATTATGTCCATCCATTTTTGCTTTCTATATTTTGAGGCTATGTTGTTAGGTGCATATGCTATGTTTTGAGTCTGAGGGTTGCTGTGTTTTTTAAGTGCTATCTTTTCTTTTGGAGGTTATTCAGATGTTAACATTGATCTCTGCAGTTAATCAACCTTGCTCCCTTCCCTCCACACCGCACAAGAACTGGAGGGTGCTGTGACTCCTATCACTACCGTGCCTCCTCCTCATCTTCCAAATTATTGCCTTCCAATATTTTTACACCAGTTTGCTTTGATATAATGCATATATTTATTTTATTTTATTTTTGCATCTTCCTTCTCAATCCTTCCTTCTGCATTCAATTTTCTTCTTACTGCAGAAAAGCCCTTCGTGACTCTTTCAGCAATGGTCTATAACTGTCAAACTGTCTTTGTCCAAAATATTGGTTTACCTTCACTCTTTGAATGGTTTACTTTAGCTGGATACAGAGTTTTAGGATGACTATTATTCAAAAGTGACAGTGAAACAACTACTCTAGAAGACACAGTAGTGGCCCTCCCGCACGCCAAAAGATGTCTACATCTACATCCTAATCCCTGGAACCTGTGAATATCACATTATGCGGCAAAGGATCTTTGCAGATCTATCAAATTAAGGATATTGAGAGGGGGAGGGTATCCTGGATTATCCAGGTGTGCTGAATGTAATCACAAGGGCCCTTATAAGAGGAAGGCAGGGAAATCAGAGGCAGGGGAGTAGATGTGATGGGGGAAGGAGAGGTATGTACATGTGAGGGAGAGAAAAGGGAGAAAGAGAAGTGCAGATGGAGAGAGAAAGGAGGCCAGGGAGAGAGAGAGAGATGGAAAGATTCTACACTGCTGGCTTTGAAGATGGAGGAAGGGACCCTGAGCCAAGGAATACAGGAAGCCTTTAAATGCCGGAAAAGGTAAGAAAACAGATTTACCTCTAGAGCCTCTGTAGGAGACAGCCTACAAAAATGACTCCTTGATTTTAGCTCAGTGAGACTGGTTTTGGATTCTGACCTCCAGAATGGTAAGGTAATAATTTGTGTTGTATTAAGCCACTATTGTGTGATAATTTGATACAGCAGCACTAGAAAATTACTACAACCACTAAGGACTGTATATTAGTAAAAAGGAAACTAGGCAGATTGAGTTCAATTTTTTTTTTTATTATACTTTAAGTTCTAGGGTACATGTGCACAGCGTGCAGGTTTGTTACATATGTATACTTGTGCTATGTTTGAGTTCAATTTAACAAGATCACAGAGGCTACAGTTAGTAAGTTAATTATCACAAGGTTATTTCAATTTAAAGATATTCTCTCACCTTCTGACCTTTTCCTTTTTCATCCCTTTTTTGTTTTTCCTTCCTTCTTTCCTCCCTCCCTCTTTCCTTCCTTCTCTTTATTTTTTTTTCTTTCTTTTCTATTTTTCTTCCTTCCTTTCCTCTCTGTCTCTCCTTTCCCCCTTGCTTCTTCCCCTTCCCCTTTCCCATTTATAGATTTACCCAAGCTACCTGGAATTGTGTCTGGCATAAAGTAGGGGTTTGAGAAATATTTGGGGACCATGTAGAATGCATGAATAAATGAATAATAAGTTTTATGCCACTCTAATTGTTGCTCCTTGGTAGGTAATTGGACTTTTCATCCTGGTCATTCTGAAGGCTTTCTTTGTATCCTGGGTGTTTTTCTATGTCCTATGGTACACCTAGGTGTACATTAATTCTTATTTCTGCTGCTGGACTCGTTTGCTTCCTAACATAAGGATTCATGGCTTTCCTCAATTATAGAATATTCTCCAGCTTTTCACTCATGTCAGTTGTGGAAGAATAAGATATTTTTCCTGTAACTAAAAAATGTCTTTAAAATAACTGAATCTTTTTTATTTTAGTTGGAAAATGTGTTCTTTTCTTAAAAAGAAAATGGGAAATATCAAAATCACAAGCTGTAGTCACAATTTGAAGTAAACAAATATGATTCTCTGCAACAACAATCTACCACATGCAATTCCCTAAAACAAATATTCATGGTTTCAAGTTCACAAGTCAGCAGTCCTTAGAAATGCTAAAAGAAGAAACTATTGTGTATTACAGAAAAGTTTTTTTTCACTCTTATTAGTAAACTGAATTGAAAGAAACTCAGTTTCCTGACTTCTCCTTCATCTAAAAGATGAATGGCTAACCTAGTGCTCTGTGTCCTTGAAAGCTCTACTGGAGCTGTCTTCCCATTCTTCTGATGATCTTCATTAACTGTTCATGAAACACATGTCCTCTACTTTTCAATGACAATTGTAACAAATGCCCCATTAAAATTATTCAAGGCTTATGATAATTTAGTTCCACACCACCATTCTTCCTATTCTCTATTTCTAGAAATTCTCTGCATGCTGGACTTTTGCTTTCTGTTCTGTGTGCTGCTTAAACTCTCGTGTGTTCCATCTTTATTTTCTGAATCTCTCTCTGCCATTATCTAAGAGTTTCCCCAAATCCATCTCCTAATTCATTCTCTCTTTCAGAGTGGCTGGTTTGCTTTTAATGCAGTCATTGAGTTTTAACTCAGTGCCTACATTTTATTCCTAGAAGTTTTATTTGGTTCTGTTCAAAATGTTTTAGTTAATTTCATTGTATTCTATTACTTCATTATGGTTTCTACATTTTTCTTTATTTTTTAACCGTGTTAAAGTGAACTTATTTTGTAGTTCTTTTAACATCATTGAACTCTGATTATCCTATTAGTTAAGTCTGATGACTCTCAGTTATTGTGGATTTTTTCCTTATTGCTTTATAGTTTTCTTAGGAGGAACTCATTAGTAGGGATTTTTTTTTAAAAAAGCAGTTCAGTACATCCTAGATTATGGGAGTATTCTCCCATACAGTTTGCTTCTGTTGGGTACCCTTAGAAGTTCATAGGCCCAAGACCAGTGTTTACATTAAATTTTCAGAATGAGACTCCCACAACACATGGTGATATAAATTCAGATTCAACATTTGCAAGTGATCTAGGCATCAAATTTTTGGGTTTTTTATTAGAGGACATTGGGACTTTCTTACTGATTCATTTTGCCCTGGGAAAGAGCTCTCGTTTTAAATGGAGGACCAGTCCTTTATGAAAGGTTCTCACTAACTACTCTTCAACTGATGCAGGTTCCATGTATGATCTTTAAAAGCTCATCCTGATAGTTAGGGTCTACAGCCAGATATCATTGTGACTGGAGAAATACTGTATCAGCTTAAGCACAACAGGCTAGTACCAACCTGGCATGAAAGGACATCCCCTTATGAAGTAGGAGATGAAAGTAGATGCCATCTATTCAATGTTTCTACTAAGTTTTAGTTTTTTATCTGATGATTAGAACTACTTACGGATCCTACATTAAATTGTTGAAACCAATAAGATAAACAACTGTGAATAATGCATTCCACAGTTGAGCTTTTTATTTGAACTTAAGGACACATAGAAAAAGAATTCATTTATGGCTGCTGCGGTGTTGTACCATGGGGAAGGAAAATGGATTTGTCAACCCTGGAGTGAGGTTCTGCCTACCCGAGGCTGCTGGCATGTGGAGATCCCCTGGGTGAAACCACTGTCACCATGTCTGACCAGGAGGCAAAACCTTCAACTGAGAGTTGGGGGATAAGAAGGAAACAAAATACATTAAACTCAAAGTCATTAGACAGGATATCAGTGAGATTCACTTCAAAGTGAAAATGACAACACATCTCAAGAAACTCAAAGAATTATACTGTCAAAGACAGAGCGTCCCAATGAATTTACTCGGGTTTCTCTTTGAAAGTCAGAGAAGCGCTGATAATCACATTTCGAAAGAACTGGGAATGGAGGAAGAAGACATGATAGAAGCTTATCAGGAACCAACATTCAACAGTTTAGATATTCTTTTTATTTTTCTTCTCCCCTCAATCTTTAAAAAAATTTTTTTTGTAATGTGGTGTTCAAAATGAAATTGAAAACGGGAACCCCAATCTTTTTAAAACAGCTGCTAATTTGAATTCTAATGTTCATTATCCATTATTGTTAGTTTTCATTGTGCTGAGTTTTGGTGATCAAGCCCAGCCCCTTTCATATTGCCTTCTCCTTTTGAAAAAGTACACGTGTGCACAGAGAGGCTAACTTTCTCAGGACCGTGTGTTTTTGGGCATTTGGTGATAAATGAGATAGATCAATCCAAGGGTTCATAATGACTTTCCAGTTGGCCCTGAGGTTCTAGCATGTGTTGGCTTACTCCTGGACTATGACTTTCAGTGGCAGGTACAAGTTTTTCAGAGAACTGGACTGAGGAAAAATGACCTTTTCTTAACTTGAAGCTACTTCAAGGAGGAAGAGGAATATCAGGTTGAAGTCAAGACAACAGATAAGGTGAGAGTAATGCCTAGCTCCAAAGATGGCTTCATTGAGGAAAAGGCATTTTAAGATTTTTTAAAAATCTTGTTAGGGCCAAGCACAGTGGCTCATGCCTGTAGTCCCAGCATTTTGGAAGGCCAAGGCAGGTGGATTGCTCAGCCTCAGTAGTTCGAGACAAACCTACTAACATGTCCAAACCCATCTCTACTAAAAGTACAAAAAAAAAAAAAATTAGCTGGGTATGGTAGTGCACACCTGTAGTCTCAGCTACTTGGGAGGCTGAGGCAGGATAACCGCTTGAACCTGGGAGGCAAAGGTTGCAGTAAGCCGAGATCATGCCACTTCACTCCAGCCTGGGTGACAGAGCGAGACCTCATCTCAAAAAATCTTGTCAGAAGATCCCAGAACAGTTCTAATTTTCATTAGCAATTTAAAAAGTTTTCATGCAGAAATGAATACAACAGAACACTGTTTTCTTTATTTTATTTGTAATTTTGGCCTGGGCTATGCGTTTTAAATGGACGTAGTCTGTACCTGCTTTATTAAACAATATTTGTAAAATTGTAAAAAAGAAAATAATCCATTTATCTTGTGGCTGGGTTAAAGAGTTTTCTTGGTGTCCTGAGGGTGTATGACCAACAGTCTATGACTATGGAGAAATCTCAGTGTATGCAAAGATCTAACATTATACTGTAATATTCACCTAAGACTCAGAAAAGAACCACTTCACTCAAAGTTCCAAAGCTAGGTTGCTCCCATCCTCTACTGAGAACTTGAAGACTCTTTCAAATTCCCTTACCATTTTTTCTAGCTCATACATTGACCAAAGTTGTGAGTGGGTTACATGAAGCTAAGTATTTTAAAATTTTCTTTTATTTTCCTTCTTTCTATTTTTGGTTTCTTGTTAAAGAATTGTGACTTTGTGGATTCACCATTTATAAGATCATTTTTTCTTTCTTTTTTGTATTTCCTCTCCCTTCCTTTCTACCTTTGTTTTTTCATTCTTTCCTGTTCCACTGAAGTCTTGAATAAACTGGGAAAGAAGAAATTATTGGAAGTTCCTCCCAACAGTCATTGGACATACCTTTCCCTTGTGTATATAGATTTAGTGTTGTATAATGAGGTTTTACTTACTGACCATTGTTATGTTACCATGTATGTCTACATTACCTATTCTCAGCAAATGAAAGGAAACATGATTACTCCACTGAGCAGTGACTCTAGGACTCTTGTTGTTTGTTTCAGAGATTAACAGTTTAATAAAGCAGCAATGCAAGAAACTAAGTCCATTAACTTTCACTTTTCTTAGCTGCATGTAAGTTACTAATTATAACAGAAGGGTCATTCCTAAGGAATTACTAACCCTCAAATGATATGAGATAATTATTCCCAAGAGAATCAAACAAATTTGTAAGACAAATACACTTGAAACTTCAGACATCAATCTCTCTCTCTCTCTCTTTTTTTTAACCACAGCCTGGGAACAAGGGAACTATGAAATATAATTTTACCCCAAGGTCCAACAAATGACTACATGAAAATAATTTCTCTCCTGCCAAAAAAAAAAAAAAAGGAAAAGAAAAAAAGAAACCCTTTATTTTGGTACATTGCCTAATACTTGTGCAGACTGTTGTTTTGTTTAAATAATAAATATTCCCTGAAGGAGAAAAATTATTCTCTATCAAATATTGAGTTTTAAAAATAATTCGCTATAAATTTTAGGAACCATTTGCTCTGTATTAGTCAACAATTCAGGGTTAAGTTAGTTGAGTGTGTAACTGATGGAATATGGGACCAGGCTTCTCATTTAGGTCAGCGTTTTACCAGTTTAGTCTCACCTGACTTCCCACTGAAACACACACAAAGACATTGAAAGAGATGAAAATGCACATCATCATCAGAAAGGGGAACTCAGTTAACCCACAAACCAAATATGAGAGGAATTTCATTTAGATTTAAGACCAGTTATACTAGATTTTAAAACCATTAATCCACCTCCTCGAACAGTGCTTGTAGAAAGAGGAAAAAGAAGTCATCTTCGGTACCAAAATCTCGGAGGCAATCCCTTTTGGCAGAGTTTCCCAAACCAGTATATTCAGGAGTTGAATTACTAAGAGTTGTTTCTTCTAGAAAAGCTCACATAGCCAAAAGTTTGGGCCCTTATGTAAAATATACCTCCTTTTAGAGAGTCAGAAAAAAATTACCTATATTAAAGTTTCTGGATGTTCTTACAGAGTAAAAAATGTATTTAGTTTTGTTTAACTTAGAATTTCTACATGTGTTTAATCACACAACCCCTTATTTTTTCTGCAAAATACAACCTGTTATCCTACAGCACCATTTCCAAGGGGCATACTTGGGAATGCTACGTGGTACATAGCTGCATAGATGCTGCTTTCTAAATGCCAGAATGTTATTTCTCTTTTCCTTCCTCTTTTTAAATGTCAAGTTTGAGAGCAAATTTTTAAGAAATAACTAGGTATCAGAGCTGGGAGCGACTATGGTAGAAAAAAGCCCCTATAATAGAGTAGACTAAGATAAAAATAAAGGTGTATGTAATGAAAATGAAGAGCAGTAAGTTATAAAAGCATTGCAAAGGCTCATATATTCAGATATTCCACAAATGCAATTTAAGTGTAAATATTAAAAGTATTTTAATTAAGCAAGTTATTCTAAAGTTCATGTGGAAAATGGACCACAAAAATAGCCAGACACAAATTCTGAAAAAAAGAGTAATCAAGAGAATTAGCCACACCAGTTTGGCCTCTTTGTATAAAGAACACGTAAAACAAGGTAGTGTGGCTACATAAATAAGATTGCTGTCAGTGGAAGAAAACAGAACATCTGGAAGTAGATCAAAATGCATAAGGGAATTCAGTATATGACAAAAGTAGCTTCTCAAATCATTGAGAAGAAATTGTACTAACCCTTATCTCGGCCTTCACGCTGTGCCAGGTTGTGTCTAAGCACTTCACATACACTAAATCGTTTCATTCTCACAACTGTCTGCAGAAGGCAATATTATTAACTTCCATTTATAGATGAGGAACCCAAGGCTAGTAAATGAGCTAAGTTTGGATTCAAATCCAAGCTATAGATTCTGTACTTTAAACTTTTACACTCATCAAGCCATTAAATAAAAATGTTCACCAAGTCATCAAATAATTACTATTAAGTTTTTAAAAAGCAGAATATGATCCTGAAAGATATAGAGATGACTTCAAATTGTACATATGTATTTGCATAATTATATGTTTATATCTATATCTATATATTACGATACTTAGAAGGAAAAGCACCAACAAGGCTTAGTAGTTTGGGAATTATATTATAGAAAAGCTTAATTTAATTTTTGTTTGTTTGAGACAGAGTCTCACTCTGTCACCCAGGCTGGAGTGCAATGGCACGATCTCAGCGCACTGCAGCCTCCACCTCCCAGGTTCAAGCAATTCTCCTGCCTCAGCATCCAAAGTAGCTGGGATTACAGGCATGCACCACGACACCCAGCTAATTTTTGTATTTTTAGTAGAGACGGGGTTTCACCATGTTGACCAGGCTGGTCTCGAATTCCTGACCTCAGGTGATCTGCCCGTCTCAGCCTCCCAAAGTGCTGGGATTACAGGCGTGAGCTGCTGCGTCAAGCCAGAAAAAGCTTAATTTTAAATTTGTAATTTGATATAGTTTTCTAATTTCCTACAATGACATAGCTTTTATGACTGAAAAAAAAATAAAAGTACTAAGAAATAAAACCAGATTTGGAGAGAAAATAATCTTATATTGTTAAATAGTATAAGATGTAAAATAATAGGATATTTACATAAGGATATGTAGCTTATGGTTTAGGCTACAAAATCCACAGTAATCTTGAAACTTCAAAAAATATTGTGCTTGTGGATGGCCTCAAGCTCTGCCCAGGCCCTGTAAGGATACCTGGCTCCTGTTGGCTGCCATTAGTGACACTTCCAAGAAAGAGTTTGAGAAACACTGGGTTAAGTCTTGAAATGGTGGGATGAGATATCAGGGGTGTTAAAAATAATCATTCCATGACTCTTTCTGGCTAATTACATCAAGTTATTAAGATACCTAATGAAAGATTGGCCATGGACTCCATCTTCTGAAACCTGTTCGAGAAAATCTAGATTTTTCCCTGCCAAACAAATTGTGGTTGAAGATTTACGATGAGTTGCTCAATTCTTTATATCCTTTAAGCCCAACCCTAGTAGACTTACAACATGAAGAAATTATTTGAGAGGCCCTTAGCCATTGTTCCTCTTGTATATAGCAAGTCATCATAAGGCATTTGAGACAGATAAAAATTCACATTTTAAAAAAAGACATATAGAGAAAGAAAGGATGACTATATTGACCACAAGATTGTTTTGGGCCACAGTGATGTTGAAATACTACCTCGTGGGGGACATTTTGTGGTCCCCCTGTCCCTTGCAAGCTGAGTCTTCTTCCTTTAGTCTCGTCATTCATAACACTTAGGATACTGTGTTGTTAATATTGGTTTCTTGTGTGTGTCTACTCCAGGATTGCAAACTCTTTGAGAACACATACCACATGTTTTTCTCTATGTCCCACCTTTTGGCCCAGAGCAACTGCTTAGTATTTATTTAGAGAACAAATCAAGGAATTAATGCCTTTTAATTCCATATGAAAATGGTCAGTAGGAAATTCAGGAGTATATCTTAGGAGACTGGTCAGAACTAGAGATAAACTCAGAAGTCATAAAATGATACCAAATCACTCTAAAATTATATAATTAAAATACTATTTTCGTTTTTGTTTTGTTTTGAGATGGAGTCTCGCTCTGTTGCTCAGGCTGGAGTGCAGTGGCACGATCTCAACCCGCTGCAAGCTCCGCCTCCCAGGTTCACGCCATTCTCCTGCCTCAGCCTCCCAAGTAGCCGGGACTACAGGTGCCAGCCACCTCGCCCTGCTAGTTTTTTGTATTTTTAGTAGAGACGGGGTTTCACCATGGTCTCGATCTCCTGACCTTGTGATCCGCCCGCCTCAGCCTCCCAAAGTCCTGGGATTACAGGCGTGAGCCACCACGCCCAGCCTTCTTTTTCATATATATTATACCTCTTAAGCCTATGAAGTAAACAAGTATTAATATAAGTATTTTCTTAGGTAAGAACCTTGAGGTTCAGAGAGGTAAAGTGATGTGTCCAATGGCATCCAGCAAGAAGTAAAAATAATGTTACTGACACTTAATGGGGCACTAATTATGTGCCAAGCACTGCTTCAAGCAGGTTATTTGTATAAACTCTTTCAATCCACTCAAAATTCAGTGAGGCTTTATCCACATTTAAACAGATGAGGAAAGGGAGGGTAAGAATGATTGAGTAATTTGCCAAAGACCAGAGAACTGGGAGGTGAAGGCAGGCTTCAAGGGCATGCAGGCTGCCTCTAGGTTTCCTTTAAGTTACCTGTAAGCCATACTACCTGTGCACCTGCACTTTTAATCAGACTCTGAGCCCAGAGCTGTTTCAACTGCAGTACATCATTTTGCTTATCTATCACTTCTGTGCTATCCTATGTATATCTCACAGATGTTGAGAGGAATAGATTAGATAAATGCATGTAAAGCACTAAGCAGAATAACTTGCACATAGTAAACACTCAAAAAATGTTAGCTGTTGTTATTGGAATGTTGTTAGTCATTGGAGTAGATGAACTCTGCAGGGACTTTGTCTATTGAGAAGAAAGTGAAGAATCTCTTTAGTCCCCTTATTGTAAACGTAATAGCCATAGTAAGGCCCCTTCTTCCCATGATGGGTTGCTGGATGGATAAAACAAGATAATGATTTGAAAAATGGAGTCCTATATGTAAATATAAGATATTTTCCAACTATATCTTATATGAAACCCAAGGTTTCCTACTGTGACTTTAGCTCGTTTCCTTTTGCTCACTCTTCAGTAAACACTGACTGGTGAATTGCTCTGCCTGGTGTTGGAGATCCTGCCCATCATGCTTACATGGTTGCCGGTGAGCTAGAAGGCTGGGCCAAATCAAGGTTGCTTCTCTCTAGCTAGTCTGTGCTTTGGCTATTTTCAAAGCACGGAAAAGAAATTTCAGCAGATCAAGTGACACAGAGGGACTAGACAAAGGGTTTTACCTGCTTTATTCTACATTAAATGCAATGTCCAATTAACGATTATTACCCACATTGCTTTTAGTTCCCTGACAAAAAAATGATATACTTCCCTAGGGCCTGATTCCATGTTTGGATGAAAACAGGAGAGGGGAGCTGCCAGATGAATCTATGCCCTGAAGTTCTCATCACAGGTCTAGCTACTGATGGAGGGGAGAGGGCTCTGGCCACTTTTTAAAACCACTCTGGAGCGTTAGAGGACAGAAGTTGCAGTTTTATGATGAAATTGATTTACTACCCCCAAGGACTCAATTCCATTAGACAGTTGATCAGGTCTTCCCCCCAGGAGATATTATTTGACCTTAAACTAAAGGACATGTCTCTCCATATATAGATAAAGAAATAAACATTCTCTTATGCAAGCCAGAAGAGCTCTAACAACAGCCTGCAATTTCATATTGCTAGTCTTCCAAAATGTAGAACTGCAGATACCGTACCTGCAGAAGTGATGTGCTTATGCCATATCTCCCTTAAGAACAATTGCTGCAACATGATAGTCTCTATTTCAATAAGGAAAATGGCATTACATGCCTGGCACCAGGGGAACTTCAGGTCTCCAGGGGGGATTTTCCCGAAAATCTCCTATGTCAGCCTTCCTTTTAAAATAACATTTCTCTGTGGGAATTGTAGGTTCAGTCCCATGTCAGTAAATGGTCTCCTAATAGCCCTCTATGGCAAAGTTATGACTTATCCCTAAAGAAAAATGCCGCCTCTTGAGCATGTTTTATTGAGGCTAAGAGTCAAGCCATAAAACATGAGCGCTCACATCTGAGTGCCTGTTTGCTAAAACACTATTTATTTGTACATAAATATTTGTCTTTTCTTTGCAGGGATGTATTTGCTTGCATATTCAAGTAGACCACATGTGTAAATTTTAAAAGTCCAAAGTGTTTTAATGGGAATGTAGATTAGGAGCTGATTATTTTGGCTTCCAGTTTTAAAAAATACATTAAACTGCTTCTTGCTTTATCTAAAGAATGCATACAAATACAATTTTCATGTTAAAGATTTAAAAATCATGTAAAGCTATATGTACAATCATGTGCTACATAGTGATATTTTAGTCAGCAATGGACCACATTTATGACGGTGGTCCCATAAGATTATAACAGAACATATATAGAAACCTGATATGTCGCAGCTGATATTGGCATTGCAGAACAAGTAGGGGAAATAATTGATATTCAGCAGTGGTCCTGAGATATTTGGTTTTCCATATTAAAAATATATAGATAAAAATGTCTATTCCATCTAGGTCTTTGTAGGCACACTCTATGATAAGTGGCATGACTGAGTCATGTGCTATATAACAAAGTTTTGGTCCATGATGAACCACATATATGATGGTGATCCTATGAGATTATAATGGAACTGCTATTGCCCCTGAAGACCTTCCAATGGGACAAGATATAGAGGTGGATGACAGTGATATTGATGATCCTGACCCTGTACAGGCCTAGGCTAATGTGTGTGTCTTAGTTTTAAACAAAAATTTTAAAAAGTTAAAAAAAAAAAGTAGAAAAGTTTATAGAATAAGGACATAAAGAAAAAAACTTTTTTTTACAGCTGTACAATGTATTTGTATTTTTAAAATAATTTTGTAGTAAGTATTACAAGAGTCAAAAAAGTTTTTTTATTATTATACTTTAAGTTCTGGGGTACATGTGCACAACGTGCAGGTTTGTTACATAGGTATACATGTGCCACGTTGGTTTGCTGCACCCACCAACTCATCATTTACATTAGGTATTTCTCCTAATGCTATCCCTCCTCCAGCTCCCTACCCGCTGACAGGCCCCAGTGTGTGATGTTCCCCTCCTTGTGTCCATGTGTTCTCATTGTTCAGTTCCCATTTATGAGTGAGAACATGCAGTATTTGGTTTTTCTCTTCTTGTGTTACTTTGCTGAGAATGATGTTTTCCAGATTCATCCATGTCCCTCCAAAGGACATTAACTCATCCTTTTTTATGGCTGCATAGTATTCCACGGTATATATGTGCCACATTGTCTTAATCTAGTCTATCATTGATGGACATTTGGGTTGGTTCTAAGACTTTGCTATTGTGAACAGTGCTGCAATAAAAAATACGTATTCATGTGTCTTTATAGTAGAATGATTTATAATCCTTTGGGTATATACCCAGTAATGGGAATACTGGGTCAAATGGTATTTCTAGTTCTAGATCCTTGAGGAATCACCACACTGTCATCCATAATGGTTGAACTAATTTACACTCCCACCAACAGTGTAAAAGTGTTCCTATTTCTTCATATCCTCTCCAGTATCTGTTGTTTCCTGACTTTTTAATGATCGCCATTCTAACTGGCATGAGATGGTATCTTATTGTGGGTTTGATTTGCATTTCTCTAACGACCAGTGATGATGAACATTTTTTCATAAGTTTGTTGGCTGCATAAATGTCTTCTTTTGAGAAGTGTCTGTTCATATCCTTCACCCATTTTTTGATGGGGTTTTTTTTTCTTGTAAATTTGTTTTAAGCTATTTGTAGATTCTGGATATTAGCCCTTTGTCAGATGGATAGATTGCAAAAATTTTCTCCCATTCTGTAGATTGCCTGTTCACTCTGATGATAGTTTCTTTTACTATGCAGAAGCGCTTTCATTTAATTAGATCCCATTTGTCCATTTTGGCTTTTGTTGCCATTGCTTTTGGTGTTTTAGTCCTGAAGTCTTTGCCTATGCCTATGTCCTGAATGGTATTGCCTAGGTTTTCTTCTTGAGTTTTTATGGTTTTAGGTCTTACATTAAAGTCTTTAATCCATCTTGAATTAATTTTTGTATAAGGTGTAAGGAAGGGATCCATTTCAGCTTTCTGCATATAGCTAGTCAGTTTTCCCAGCGCCATTTATTAAATCAGGAATCCTTTCCCCATTTCTTGTTTTTGTCAAGTTTGTTAAAGATCAGATGGTTGTAGAAGTGTGGTATTATTTCTGAGGCCTCTATTCTGTTCCATTGGTCATAAATCTGTTTTGGTACCAGTACCGTGCTGATTTGGTTACTGTAGTCTTGTAGTATACTTTGAAGTCAGGTAGCGTGATGCCTCCAGCTTTGTTCTTGTTGCTTAGGATTGTCTTGGCTATGTGGGCTCATTTTGTTTCTATATGAAGTTTAAAGCAGTTTTTCCAATTCTGTGAAGAAAGTCAATGGTAGCTTGATGGGGATAGCATTGAATCTATAAATTACTTTGGGCAGTATGGCCATTTTCACAATATTGATTCTTCCTATCCATGAGCATTGAATGTTTTTTCATTTGTTTGTGTCCTCTTTTATTTCCTTGAGCAGTGGTTTGTAGTTCTCCTTGAAGAGGTCCTTCACATCCCTTATAAGTTGGATTCTTAGGGATTTTATTCTCTTTGAAGCAATTGTGAATGGGAGTTCACTCATGATTTTGCTCTCTGTCTGTT
Source organism: Rhinopithecus bieti (assembly GCF_001698545.2). Classification (NCBI taxonomy): domain Eukaryota; kingdom Metazoa; phylum Chordata; class Mammalia; order Primates; family Cercopithecidae; genus Rhinopithecus; species Rhinopithecus bieti. Next base: position 476,241 of record NW_016820251.1, on the reverse strand, counting down.
ATTGTATAAGAATGCTTGTGATTTTTGCACATTGAGTTTGTATCCTGAGACTTTGCTGAAGTTGCTTATCAGCTTAAGGAGATTTTGGGCTGAGACAATGGGGTTTTCTAAATATAGAATCAGGTCACCTGCAAACAGGGACCATTTGACTTCCTCTTTTCCTAATTGAATACCCTTTATCTCTTTCTCTTGCCTGATTACCCTGGCCAGAACTTCCAACACTATGTTGAATAGGAGTGAGAGAGGGCATCCTTGTCTCGTGCCAGTTTTCAAAGGGAATGCTTCCAGTTTTTGCCCATTCAGTATGATATTGGCTGTTGGTTTGTCATAAATAGCTCTTATTATTTTGAGATACATTCCATCAATATCTAGTTTATTGAGAGTTTTTAGCATAAAGGACTGTTGAATTTTGTTAACGGTCTTTTCTGCATCTTTTGAGATAATCATGTGGT
>NW_016820251.1:443395-474133 GCF_001698545.2 Rhinopithecus bieti | reverse complement strand
CTCCTTCACTGATGAAACTTAGTTTGGCTGGATATGAAATTCTGGGTTGAAAATTCTTCCTCTAAGAATGTTGAATATTGGCCCCTACTCTCTTCTGGCTTGTAGGGTTTCTGCAGAGAGATCCACTGTTAGTCTGATGGGCTTCCCTTTGTTGGTAACCTGACCTTTCTCTCTGGCTGCCCTTAACATTTTTTCCTTCATTTCAACCTTGGTGAATCTGACAATTATGTGTCTTGGGGTTGCTCTTTTTGAGGAATATCTTTGTGGTGTTCTCTGTATTTCCTGAATTTGAATGTTGGCCTGTCTTGCTAGGTTGGGGAAGTTCTCCTGGACAATATCCTGAAGAGTGTTTTCCAACTTGGTTCCATTCTCCTCATCACTTTCAGGTATATCAATCAAACATAGATTTGGTCTTTTCACATAGTCCCATATTTCTTGGAGGCTTTGTTCATTTCTTTTCACTCTTTTATCTTTAATCTTGACTTCATGCTTTATTTCATTAAGTTGATCTTCAATCTCTGATATCCTTTCTTCTGCTTGATCAAATTGGCTATTGAAACTTGTGCATGCTTCTCAAAGTTCTCATGCTGTGTTTTTCAGCTCCATCCGGTCATTTATATTCTTCTCTACACTGGTTATTATAGTTAGCAATTCATCTAATCTTTTTTTAAGTTTCTTAGCTTCCCTGATTTAGGTTAGAACATGCTCCTTTAGCTTGGAGTTGTTTGTTATTACCTACCTTCTGAATCATACTTCTGTCAGTTTGTCAAACTGATTCTTTATCCAGTTTTGTTCCCTTGCTGGAGAGGAGTTGTGATCCTTTGGAGGAGAAGAGGTGTTCTGGTTTTTGGAATTTTCATCCTTTCTGTACTGGTTTCTCCCCATCTTTGTGGTTTTATTTACCTTTGGTCTTTGATGTTGGTGACCTACAGATGGAGTTTTGGTGTGGATGTCCTTTTTGTTGATGCTGATGCTATTCCTTTCTGTTTGTTAGTTTTCCTTCTAACAGATAGACCCCTCAGCTGCAGTTCTGTTGAAGTTTGCTGGAGGTCCCCTCCAGAACCTGTTTGCCTAGGTATCACCAGCAGAGGCTGCAGAAAAACAACTATTGCTGCCTGATCCTTCCTCTGGAAGCTTTGTCCCAGAGGGGCACCCACTAGATGCCAGCCAGAGCTCTCCTGTATGAGGTGTCTGTCAGCCCCTGCTGGGAGGTATCTCCCAGTCAGGCTACACGGGGGTCAGAGACCCACTTGGGGAGGCAGTCTGTCCATTATCAGAGCTCTAACACTGTGCTGGGAGAACCACTGCTCTCTTCAGAGCTATCTGGCAGGGACATTTGAGTCTGCTGAAGTTACACCCACAGCCACCCCTTTCCCCAGGTGCTCTGTCCCAGGGAGATGGGAGTTTTATCTGTAGGTCCCTGACTGAGGCTGCTGCCTTTTGTTCAGAGATGCCCTGCCCACAGAGGTGGAATCTAGAGAGGCAGTTGGCCTTGCTGAGCTATGGTGGACTCTACCCAGTTCAAACTTCCCGGGAAGCTTTGTTTACACTGTGGGAATAAAACCACCTACTGAAGCCTCAGCAATGGGGGACACCCCTCCCCCAACCAACCTCAAGTGTCCCAGGTTGATCTCAGACTGCTGCGCCAGCAGCAAGAATTTCAAGTTAATGAATCTTAGCTTGCTGGGCTCCATGGGCATGGGACCCACCGAGCCAGGCAATGGAGGGAATCTCCTGGTCTGCCGTTTGTGAAGACCACGGGAAAAGCACAGTATCTGGGCAGGAGTGTACTATTCCTCCCAGAACAGTCTCTCATGGCTTCCCTTGGCGAGGAAGGAGAAATTCCCCCAACCCCTTGCACTTCCTGAGTGAGGCAACTCCCTGCCCTACTTCAGCTCGCCCTCCGTGGGCTGCACCCACTATCCAACCAGCTCCAATGAGATGAACTATGTACCTCAGTTGGAAATACATAAATCACCAGCCTTCTGCGTGGATCTTGCAGGGAGCTGCAGACTGGAACTGTTCCTATTCGGCCATCTTGCCAGACTGCTCCAAAAAGTTTTAAAAAATTAAAAAGTTTATAAAGTAAAAAATGTTACAGTAAACTAAGGTTAATAATTTATTGAAGAAAGAAAGTTTTTAAAATAAATTTAGTGTAGCCTAAGTTTAGAGTGTTCATAAAGTCCACAGTAGTGTACAGTATTATCTTAGGCCTTCACATTCACTCATCACTCATTCACTGACTCACCCAGAGCAACTTCCAGTCCTGTAAGCTCCATTAAGTGCCAAAAATATACCATTTTGTATCTTTTAACAATATGTTTGCTGTACAAATGCTTACCTTAGGTATACAAATACTTACCATTGTGTTACAGTTGCCTACAGTATTCAGTGCAGTCACAGGCAGTACTGGTTTGTAGCCTAGAAGCAATGTGCTATACATCTAGCCTAGGTGTGTAGTGGGTTGTATCATCTAGGTTTGTGTAAGTACACTCTATGATGTTTGCACAGTGACAACACTAACAATGCATTATCTTAGAATGTATCTATCATTAAGCAATGCATTACTATTAAAATATGACAGACCACACAGCTCTTTACTGTTTTCTCTTTGCATTTTATGCTATAAAGTTGTTTTTTGTGCGTATGTGTTAGATTTGTTCCTTATGGAAAAAGACGAGTTTCTGTTCATTTGATATCATAAAAACATGATGGCAAATTAAAACTATCATGTGATATGTACATTAAGCACCTTAAAATAATGTATGCTAAAATGAGGAAAGTCCATACAAAGTCATGCGTCTGTCTGTCTGTATGCTACTTCTTATGATTTCTGAATTTCTGGACTGTTTGGGGCCTTTTAAATTCCTAAAGCATGCTGTAAAATTGTCTTTTCTAAATTACTAAAGAAAATCATCACGCTTGCTTCCTGACGTCCGCTGACAGAGCATGTGTATTTCCCAAACAGAAATGTCTCTTCTAATTGCTTTGGGCAAAAACTCAAAGTTACTTCTAAGGGCGCACAAAGGTGGAGTGATGTTTCCACTCCTCACTTCGATTTTTTTCCCTCCACAGCATGTGTGGAATGAAGTCAGTTTCTCAGAAATCCCTAGAATGATTTAGACACCTAAGTAGATTATGAAAATGATATGCATAAAAAGCAGACAGAAAGAATCTGTACTGTGCTTTCATAAGAGAAGATATAAGCGGTCTTGTCAAGAGGGGGGTTGAACATATTCATTCATGATGCTTTTATTTTTTCTGTCAGGTGTTGATAACAATCTCATTACAGTTAAGTTTGAGCTTAAACTTGGAATGTAGCATTTGAAAAGGAGGTGCTGAAAGCAATCTTAAAACTTTTTTATGTCTCTTTTAAAAATAATTAAATGGAACACAGGAAGAAAATAAATGCTGTCACCTTCGTGTCAGATCAGCTTACTATGAGCTCTGACACAAAATGGAAACTGGAAAGGAAGTCCTGGTTAACCTTGAGAGTGAAATAAATTTTGCCTTTAGTTCATTCTGCACCCTTCCCAGGGATGTTGACAGAAATTACATGTGAGAATCTAATGGCTAAATGTGAGCTGCAATTAGCTCTCTATGGGAGATCCATGTGAAATCCACTTACACAAAAAGATAAGTTAATTAAATGCAAATATCAGAAGATATGGATTTGATATTTTGGGCCTGAATGACCAAGTGTGTGCTTTATGATAAGAAGCCAAATGACTTTTACTCCTAACTTTGGGTTTGGAAAATTTAGAGTGATAATGTGCTCGTTGGATCCTCTCATAATTAGAATACATGAAATTGAAGTCACCTGAAAATAAAAATTAAAGGAATTGACTGTACATTTTTTTAAATGCTGGGAAAAACAAACTATGCGAGCAGAGACAGTATGGTGGTTGCCAATAGTCAAGGTGACAGAGGGAGTTGAATATAGAAGGTGATGGAGCCATCTTGTATCTTGACCGTGGTGGCTGTAGACTGCATTCACCAAAATGCATTGAACTGAACATCCAAAAGAGTGAATTTTATTGCACGGAGATTAACCAAAAAAAAAAAAGGTGTTAAAAAAATCACCATATCCAAAAGTAGTTCTAAGTTAAGGTACAAAAGTTCATGAGTACTTCTTTCATCTCTTGACATGATTTCTGATTGAAGGCAAGTGGAGGCAGGAAAGACAAGTCAGAGGGAAACTGCTCTGTGCCTCCAGGTCTGTTTACCCTGAGTTCTCAGCAGAGCTTTCATTGCTATTATTTTGGAAAAAAAAAAAAAGTCATAATATTAAAAAGGAGGGAAGATAAATATAACAAACAGGAGAATAGTCACTGTCCAGGATTAACAAATGTTAACATTATGTCATTTTGCATCATACTTTTATATGTAAATAATATAGAATGTTGTAGATAAAGGGAAATCTCCTGTATTCTCTTCTCTTGGTACATTCTACTACCTCCAAAAATGGCTTTGAAAAAGAATAGAATAGGCCAAGGATTCTGGGAAATATGATGACTGCTCTTTTCAGTAAATGGAGTGAGTTAGTCATGTTGATCACATGATCATTGGGTATGGATGTCTGCAGTAGGTGTCTGTGGGAAGGCTGGATTAACACATACATGTTAAGATCTAAAAGACACATAAACACATGGTGACTAGCTGGTTACAAAGAGCTCAGTGCAATTCTGGGGATTTGCACATTCGGTTTAATGACTAAGGTGAATGAGATTATTGAAACCTGAGTGCCCCTTACCAGCATCCAGTTTTTCCAAGTTTCTCAACCACTTCTCCCAAGAACTCTTGGAATAGAGTACAGTTTAGAGAGGAATAACAAGACACAATGGGTCTGTGCTTAACACAGTTAATAAAGTTTTGAGCTCTACAGAGTATCAAAAAAAAAAAAAAAAAAAAGAAAAGAAAAGAAAAATAAAAGACCACAAGAGAAAATAAAGTTGATGCTAATGCCAAATCTGCCATATTAAAAGAAAATAACTGCAGATGGCTTTTCAAGTTGCAAAAACTGCCTGAGCTGTCCAAATTTCCCCACTCCCTTTCTACTGCATGCCTGTCTCTGACAAGAAAATTGCTAGTCTTAATCCGAAATAAAGCAATTACCAAACAGAGATGTGTCATATTTATAGTCTGCCCTCAGTTACAGGAATAACTTGTTTGCCACATTGAGAAAGTCACTCAAAATTGCTCGCTTAAATGTTTTGTGGAATTTTCAGAGCCCCAGAGTAGCATATTAGCCTAACTTGTTTTATACGACTCTGTTTGTGTAAGGACCGGGTGGTGTGACTACAACTAGCTGATGTCATCTTGCCATCAGCTAGTTTCCCCCACGACTGTCAAGAACAAGAATTGTTCCTTCAAGTCCAAACTTCTGAAAGTGGCATTTGAGTCCCTTTACAACTGAACTCCAGTCTTGCTCTTCTGTTTTTCACTAATCTCAAAAGGAACCATTGGATGCAGCGAGATTCGCTTGCTTAAAATGCAGCATCAATGTTCCCCTCCTTCATCTTCTTTCTCCACACTCACTGTCTTGGTCGCTTGAGTCAGTCTAATGATTTTAAATGTCATCTAGATATCTGTAACTCTCCAAATTGTATCTTCACCTTTCTGCTGAATTCTACATGCATATATCTGGCTACCTTCCTGATACTCTCACTTGAATGTTAAATGCCTTGTTACTTAAAGTGTGATCCTCAGATCAGCATCGTATTGCCTGACAGCTTGTTATAATAGAACTGCAGAACCTTGGGCTCTATCTTACATCGGCTGAATCAGAATCTGCATTATAACAAGATCCCCAGATTCATATGCACATTAAAGTTTGACAAGCACTGTTCTATGTCACAATTGGGGATTTAACACATTCTATCTTTATGATGTTGTTTATTTTAGGCCACTGTTCTATCAAATGATAAACCCTGCATGGTCACACACCATGGCTCATTTTGCTTTATACTTCTAGCACCTAGCAGAGGAAATGCTAACAGAGTAGCTATATTCAATGTGTCCAATTACACTGAAATGCAAATGGGCAATTTTGCATGAAAGCCTATTGTGTTGGGGGCCGGGGTGGAGGAAAGGTGACTGACTCACGTTGCCAGTCATTCACTGGCAGAGGCATCACTGCATATCACTGTGGCTTTATAACCATGCAAGTGGCATTTGGTGACTGATTCTAGGAGAAGCCATATTGTTTTAGGATGTCAGTTAAGTAATACTTTTGCAAGAAGTTACCACTATATGATGCCATGATCTCACGCTTTCCCTGACTTATTCAAAATTTGAATTTGTCCAAGGAGCCAATTAGAGTCACTGCCCCATTTGTCCTGCTCTAACCTGGACATCTATACAATAATTGGGGTATATCTGAGGCTTTTCCTTAAAATATGTGTTTACCAACATCAGCCTGGGCTTATGCCAGATCACACTGGGCCTATGTTTTTCAGCAGAACAGATGAACATTCGCGTTTCACTCTGAACTGTGGCATTTCCTATTCAATTTCTCAGTTTTGTTCCTGTATCTGATACTCATTTAAGAGGATTTCACAAGACCCACAGGATTTGTGAAAATCAATGGGCAGTAAATTTACCTCTCAGACAACCTCAGAATGGCCCTCATTTACATCAGAAATTGAAACAAGGAGATGGAAGTAGTAGAAATGGGACTACTATGGTCCAGCACCCTGAGAAGGTGGGGCTTCAGGCCTCTGTGCACTGAGGCAGAATCAAAATCACTTAGTGATATGCTACTATGAAGAGGAAGGCTGGCTCTAAAACAGAGCTTCTACTTGAATACTGGCATTAGCTTAATCTTTATTGTGCTTTAGGTACTAATGCTTATTGTCCATACAAATATGGCTCCAGCTGAAGTATCATTCTTGATTTTCCAAAGTATCATCTGTCAATAATATGTTACTTCAGAGTAGAGTTTCTCAAACGTGTCTGGTGATAAGAATTACTTGGGAGCTTGTTAAACACTTGCATTTCTGAGACCCACCCCAGACCTAATTAGGATTTCTAGGAAGTTTCCAGAGAATGCACATTTAAAATCCAGGTGCTTCTTAACCACCGTCTACTACATGTTTATTTCTGCAAGTATTTTTATGAGGTAAATTAGAAAAGCTTCTCTGTTCTTGTTCATTCATCCAATCAATAAGTTTTTGAGTAATTCCTGTGTCCCAGACCCCGTGCTAAGTGGGGAGATTAGAATAAGACCCTGCCTTCAAGCACATCAAATCCCAAGAGAGATGACAGAGTAAAATATGCAGTACACAATGTGATGAGGCTGTGAAGGAATGAGACACAAATCAAACCCTCCAGTTTTATCTGTTTGAAAGAAATAATAGTTCTACAAATCTAAAAATACATCCAAGACAAAATTTTCATGGAATTAGCATGTCTATATTGGACATTGGAGTGCTACATGGAAATAACAGTCCATATTAAAATGATATTCTTTTTTGTTTTTTGGTTAGAGCCAAAAGAAGCTTGAAGTGTGCACAGTACCTGGTAAAAAAAAAAAAATTGGCACTGAACAAATATTTATCAAAAAGATTACTGAATAGGAATGCCCACAAAATCAAGTAATAAAAGCAGACCAAAGGGATTTTTCCTGTGCAGCCACCAGTGAACAGGACTGCTAGGGGCATAGAGTGCTTGTTCCGAGTGTCATGAGAGAGTTTCAGACTCCTCACTTTCTCTCCCTTATGGTCCATCACTAATACGTTGGCTGTCATGGGATGAAATATTATGCCATCTCCATGAGCTAGTTTGTTGTGTTACCATTAGCATGCCAGCGAAATATTGCCCTTACTTACTTCTGCTTTTTTGTTTGTTTTATGCTATCCCTCTTCCCCCCACAAATGCAAACTATTTAATATGAATGTTATTTTTTCCAAGCAGGGCATAATGTCTAATACTGGGCTTTCTACCAGGAGAATTCACCTTACTAAATAGAGCTTAGTGCCATATATTTTTTTAAGCCCAGATTTAATTTTCCTGGAAAGAGTTTCTAATCTGCTCTGAGTTGAAAGCCTTCTTGACACAAACAAATATATAAATAATAAAATAAGTAAGCCTAACCTAGTTTCTCTCCTATCTACATTCCCATAGAACCCCAATTGAACCAGAAATGAACACAAGAGTAATAATTGTGTTCTGCCACATTCTTCCTGTTTTTCTAAATAATTGTATTCTACGTATCATAATTATAGATGGAAAGCAATGAAAAGGAACAGATACAACCCCATTATCAGCTTTCTAGAAGCCGAGGTATAGGTAGGGCTGTTCTCTCCTTAAAGACCTCTTCCTACCTCTGAAAGGAATCTGGCTTCATTACTCATGAGCTCCATGAGCCAGTATTTCTTAAGCAGGAATATTTATGTAACAATTGTGGCTTGGCTCTCTAGGAACCCATGATTAAAAAGAACCCATGATAAAACAGCTATCAGCAGTGTCTCAGAGCTCTGGTGATCACTATGTGGTAGCTGTATTGCAACCAAGCTACCTGGCCAACTTATGTCTGCTGTCTCAGGGTGTTCCTAAAGAAGTTTGACCTTCTAACAAGAAGCCTAACAACCCATAATGAAAGTATTTTCCCAGGCTGTGCAGCCACCATACTTATTCCCATTATTTCTGAATAGCAAAGAAAACTATAATAAATCTTCAGAGGATACAATGATATTGGTAATGATGATGATAGCAGCTGGCATTCATGCACAAGGACCTTACACTGTGCTGAGTTCTATCCATTCATTATATCATGACGTCTCATAGACATGACTGTGCAAAAGAAACAAGACACAACAGAGTATGGTTCTACTTGTACAAAGTTCTGCAACAGGCAAAACTAACCTAGGGAGATGAAAGTCAGATCACTGGTTGTCTGGGCAGGGGATGAGGCAGGACAGCAACAGGGTTTGAGGGAACTTTCTAGGGAGGAAAATGTTCCATATCTTGGTTGGGGTGCATGGTTACATGGGTGGATACACTGGGAGACCTGACCATCTGGTGGCCATCTGGTGAACTTTCTGCACTAAGGAGACTGCTGGCTTATGAGTCATGCCTCTTGCAAGAGTGGTGCTCAGCCTTTATTTTTGCATGAAACTTACCTGGCATGTTTACTTAAAATTCAGATTTCTGTGTTCTTCTCAACAAAAGATTCTCTGGGAATAGACCCAGAAATCTGCACTTTAAGCCATCATTTCTGTGCTTGCTTCAGCAGCATATATACTAAGCCATCATTGCTGCATCATTTCTGAAGCAGAAATCCAAGGTCTGCATTACCTTGCTATCAGTTTGACTTCTTGCCTGTGGCTGGGTGTGTTGTGGACCAGGTGTGTCTATAGATGGTTCTGCAAAAACCCATCGCTGCTCCTAGAAACCTCATTCAGAGCACCTGAGAATAGTGACTGTCTTTTGTGTTTGAATGGAAAGGTTTTATGTAAATAAAACAAAAAGAAAAGTGACATACACCAAGATGACCAATAATCACTAGGCCTTTTTCTCGGCAGTGCCTCCTGCCACTTCATTTCATTATTACTCCTCTTCTCATGCCCCAAAGATGTGTTTTGTTCACCTGGGCAACTGGTTTTTAATTGATTTTCTCATAAAGTTATTTCTTGCTGTCTTTCACTCTGATTAAGAAGCATAGCATGATCTCATCAGGCCTGGACAAGTATTGATGGGCTGGGGTATCATGGGGCTAATAAAGAGTGTTATACAGTATTTTTTAGTGACACATAAAAACTCCCTCATGAAAGATACGGAGGCAGAGTGTAATATACATGTCATTCTAGGAACAGTGGTATTAGGGTGTCTATTGCTAGACATTAGTGATTTCATTAATGCACTAAGACAGGTCTCTGTTAGGGATAAGTGGTGGGGAGTGGGCACTGGTGGTCAGAAGGAATGCAAAGGGGAGGCCCTCACAGAACAAAGGGCCCTGTAGGTTTCCAGGTCTTTCTAGATATTCAGCAAGCTAATAAAATACTTCAGATGTATAGGAAAAGAATAACTTAATTCAACGGTTTATTTACCCATCTTCAACTTTTCTTTTCCCTACAACACTATTTAAAATATTTCAGAAGGGATGAGGTATTGAAAGGCAAAAGTGCTTTTGAGTTTATCTTCTTTTACTCATTATACCTTTAAGTTCAATCTGATCCACTCTACTCCTTGGATTACTGGGAGGAAGAAGAATTGAGGTTTCACGAGAGAAATGATTTGGGACATTCCCAGCTACTGCTTTGGGCTCCTATTTCAATTAAGTATTAATTGTAATAATAAGTATTCAGTGCAGAAAAAAAGGAAAACTGCCCAGTATGAGCACAAAGAGCCCAGCCTTGCCATGAAGGGACTTTCTGGTTTTTGGAGAGTCCCGGTAACCTCAGTAGGTCAAAGGGCAGGAGAGATTTTGAAGCATGAAGCTTTTTTTTTTTTTTTGCCAGATTTAAAATGTGGTTTTAGCTGGGGATGGTGGCATGTGCCTGTGGTCCCAGCTACTAGGGAGGCCAAGGTAGGAGGATTGATTGAACCCAGGAGGCTGAAGCTGCAGTGAGCCATGATCACACAACGGTACTCCAGTCTGAGTGACAGAGGAACACCCTGTCTCAAAAAAAAAAAAAAAAAAAAAAAAGTTACTCTGGTATATCATTTGGCCAGCACCATCTTAGGGCTGTGGGAGATAGAATACATTTAAGACCATCCATCCTTTTCCAGGAAGAGACTGCCTGAAGTACACAGACTATATAGGAAAGGAAATACATGCACGTCCAAATTCATGCAACCCTCAGATTTCAAAGAAACAAATATGTAGTCGTCCTTCCAAAGAGTACATTCTGAAATATGTTTTTAAAATTTGATATGTTAGAAAACAACTGAGAAAAATCATTTTAAAGATAGCAGACTATAATTCTTTTTTTATTTCATCTCTACTTTCTCATTATCCATTGACTTCATTGCTTTCAGGAGCTTTGTGTTAAGCAGGTAGGGGCAAATGCCAGTGGAATTTGAATTATTACCTTGAATGTAACTATGTGTGTACTTACAGACCTGAAGAAACTCAGGGTGTGTGTGTGTCTCCAAGACTGGAGTCACACTGTGATTCATATTAAGGAGCATGGATCTTACCCCATGTGCAATCAGTTTCCATGCCATGGAGATTTTGAGTGAATCTTGTTAATTCTTGCATTCATTTAACAAATAATAATAATTATTTTTTGAGACAGAGTCTCGCTCTGTCACCAGGCTAGAGTGCGGTGGCGTGATCTCAACTCACTGCAACCTCCACCTCCCAGGTTCAAGTGATTCTCCTGCTTCAGCCTCCCGAATAGCTGGGACTACAGGCACCTGCCACCATGCCCGGCTAATTTTTTTTTCTTTTTGTATTTTTAGTAAAGTTGGGGTTTCACTGTGTTAGCCAGGATGGTCTCAATCTCCTGACCTTGTGATCTGCTCACCTTGGCCTCCCAAAGTGCTGGGATTACAGGCATGAGCCACTGCGCCTGGCCATTTAATGAATAATTATTGTCATGTTCCTTCTCCACATGTTTCAGTTCCCACTGACACTTGACTCCTTCAATTTTTGCATTGTTTTGTTTTGCAACTAAAAGCCCAGAAGCAGTTGTAAGAATAACTTCCAAATGAAAAGTTACAAAATGAGAGTGATTCAGGGTCCCAGATGATGAGTAATCTATAAGTATAATAAAGCTATTGACAAAAATTTGATTTATTTTCTCCAATTCCTCTGATGTTAGCATTAAAAAAATCCTTGTTTTCACAAAATGTTTGCTGAACAAATTTAGAAAGCACAAATAAGCAAATAAGAAATAAAAAAGAAAATATAGGCCACAGATTGCCCCATCATCTCCTCCCAGAGGTAATTGCTGCTAACATTCTTTTTTGTGCCTCCTTACTTATATACGTAGTATTGGGTTTCATATTGAATTTTTCAAAAATGAGATCAGGATGTATGAACAGTTTTGGACTGTGCTTATCTATTTGTTATGTCCTGAATACCATTTCTTTTGATACCATTTAGATACTGATAACAGCTGAGGAATTATCTTTCTTCCCTGTAAGTGACCGTAAACCTTGGGCTGCTGTAGTCCCTCGTCTTTTCTGGGCATGCTTTTCCTGTGTCAGAAGATAATACTAGTCATAGATAACATTCATTGAACACTTACTATATGCTAACCACTTTAATAGAGTTCTCTTGTAATCTTCAAAACAACCCGATGAAGCCCATTTTACAGAAGAGGAGATTGAGGCACTAAGAGGTCAATAGCATACAGCTAATATGTGGTAAAGCCAACGCTGGACTCTAGGCAGTCTGACTCTAAGATCCTAAGCCCTATTCCCACTTCCTGAAAATGTGTTTAGATAAGTTGGATTTGGACAGGATTTAAAAGCTTCAAGCCCAATCATAAAGCCAGTAGGCAGCTTGTGCATCACCTGGTCCAATACTCTTGATTTCTTTTGAGGAACTGAAGTCCAAACTCCCAAGTCACCTTCTGCTGTTCTTTCTACTCTACCACACTGCCCCTGTGACATCCCACTTTATTTTTCCCTTTCAAAACGCTGTGACTTGAGTGTTTGGGGACATGAAAGATTAATAACCTCGGTCTGGACAGGGCTGACCGTGGGCAGGCCTTGTGAGAACTTTTCCCACACTTTAGTGCCAACAGGTCTTGGGCCTGGACGGCACACCCCTGTTATTCTTTCTAGCTGTGGGCCTCCCAGAGCCAACCAGACCCACCGTACAAACTGAGCCGAGGTTCTGAGGGAGAGACCCCTGGGACACTGCTCCCCAACATGTCAAAGAGCCTGCTCTGGACGTCTTTACCTTCACTCTAAAACTAGTGTCAAACCCGAGACATGCTGGAACTTTACCAAGCTGACACTTTAATCTCTGTAACTAAATCCATCAGGAAAATACTAATGCTGCCTACATTATTTTTTCTTTCCTAGTCAGTTATTAGCAGCCAGAAACAGTTTGTCTCAAAGAATTTACTTCCCCAGGACCTTTTCAAGTGCCACAGAGTTCTATGAGAAAAATGGGAGGGTCTGTCTTTGGATCCAGAAGCAGGATCTGCCCGGTGAGCAGCTCAGTGACCTTGGACAGATGGTTTCTTTCTGGATCCATCCTTTATCAATAAATGAGTGGCTTGGCTTAAAGGGATTCCAGATCACTTCCAACTTTAAAAGTTTCTATGGTCATTGTCAGCCTTGGTCAAACATACTCTAAGCTTCCCCAATTTTCATTAACTTAGGCATTTGTTCATTTATTTAAGAATCCTTTTAAAGAATCTGGGCTGTGCCCAGTCCTAGGGATAGAGTGGTTGGCAAACAGACATGTTATATCAAGTCATTTCTATAGTGGGAAGAGCCACGAAGGAAAAACATAGGGAGATATGAGAGTACGTGGTAGGGCCTGACCTCAGCTGGGAGGCCAGCGATGTGCTTTGGGACAAAGTAGCATTTCAGCTGAGACCCAAAGGATGTGTTGGCACCAGATGGATGACAGAAGAAAAAATGGGGTTCCAGAGACAACACTATGTTTGGATGGCCATGGGCCAGGAAAGATATTGAACCATTTAAAGAAGTGAAAGAGCCCCAGTGGGTTGGAGTATGATCAGTGAAGGAGATGTGGTTTTCCATTGTCCTTAGAATAAAATCCCGACTCTTCCCTGCTCATGGCGAGGAGACCCTGCCTAAATTCCCACCTCATTTTTCTCCATTCACAATGGACTTCTATCTTTTTCTCTCTCCTGTCACCTATTTTAGCTTTCTGAATTTGCAGGTGCTGAAACATTCCCCTCTGTCCTCACAATGCCTGATACTTCCTCATACTTCTGGGATGAACTTAACTGTTGCTTCTTCCCAAGGCCTTTTCTAATCACCCCATCTCAAAGAGGTCAGCTCTTCTCACCCTGATAGTCTCTAGCACAGAGCCTGTTCATAGCACTTGTCATGATCATAGTTATGTTGTTTACCTATTTATTCTCCTAGGCCAGGTCCCATATTAGTCTGGGTTTCTTCATTAAATATTGGGGGTATGGGGAGGCTAGAGTAGAGGCAGATTATGGAATGCCTTACGGAGCCAGCTAAGGAGCTTGGGTCTCATTCTGTGAGCAAAGGCATACATTTGAAGGGGCTCAAGGAGGATGTGATCATATTTCCATGTTACACATGTAGAACCACAGTGTGGAGACCAGATGAGAAAGAGGACTGAGAAAACATGGGAAGAGCAGGTAGAGGCAACTACAATAGTCTCCTTGAGACATGACGTGGCTTAGACCAGGATAACGGAGTAGAGATGTGCAAAGTGGTTGGACTTATGAAATATTTAGGAGTCCATAGATTTGATGATGGTTAGATATAGAAGTGAGAAAGAAGGAAGTGTCAAGGAAGCCCAGTCTTCTGGCACAAATAGATTCATTTACCAAGATGGAAAGCACTAGAGAAGGAGAAGTGGGATTGCAGAAAGAAGATGAAGGATCACATTTAAGATACTTTGTGCATATTTTTTTAAATGCAATAGGCATTTCTTCAATTTAGGTGCCTATGAGATCTCCCAGTAGCAGATCTGTCAAGGGGGCTGTAGGATACATGGATCTGGAGCTCAGAAGAGAAGACTGGGTTGGAAGACGAATATATATAGGAGTTATGGTGGTTTGGAAGTGGCAGTGTCAGGAGAGAAAGAAGTAGGTCTGTCTCTGGGTTCTGATGAGTGAGACCTGAGAAAATAAGCAGCCTCCTTGTGAGAACCCTGATGAGTAAGTCTGTCAGAGAAGCGAGAGAAGATTTTGAAGACAAAGAGAGTTGGAGGTCAAAATGGGACAGTTCTAGATGGCACATGGAAAGATTTGTGGGATATGGAGAAAGGTAGGAACTGACTTAAGGGCAAGAGAGAATTACAAGAATAGGACTACGGGAAATAAATGGGGCTATGGTTTGTGGGGCCAACCTGAGAAATCGCTGAGGACACCATGGATTTGAGACAAGGAGAAGTTAGATAATTTTTGAATTCTCAAGAGAAAACGCTGGTTTCTCTGGGTGTTCAACTGAGACCACTCAGTGAGTCTGGATGGCCTGGATACGAGAAGCCTCTGAGAAACTTCTCTTGATTTCAGGATAGTTCTGGATGCAGGGTTTGGTTTCTTGGTTACCTGTGGGCTTCATCTCACTCTGATCTGCTCTTCACTGACCCATTGCTAGGTGCACATGTGAGTTTCTAAAATTAAAGTCAATCGAGAAAATTTGTATGCTTTATTTTGTTTCAATTATTTTAAAATGGTAAAAGTCATGAAAACAGGTTGCCAAATATTTAGGTAATAGAGAAAAAACCTTCCCAATAATTCAACCACCAGATCATAAGCTATTATAATTTGTGAGTGTTCTATTCCTTTTAATTGTCATATGAATTTTTACTATTAATATATTGCAAATTCAGTTTTGTCTCCTGTTTATCACTTAGCATTCTGAGTATTTCCCATGATCCTCTAAAAAATTTTTTTAACTGTCACTTTGAGTTTTTGTGTCCTAAAAGTGCTACCTACTTGCCTGAATCTATCAGGGTATAAAGTTGTAGAAAGGAAAAGGTTATCTCCATCTGACTCTCCTTCACCACGTTTCATTTCTCAGACAGCCAATGTGTGCAGTCCAGTATGCATCTTTTCACATACTGCTGAGCATTTGCAGGGACAGATGAACATATAAAAATATATATATATGTATATATGTGTGTGTGTATATATGTGTATATATGTGTGTATGTATATATATGTGTGTGTATATATATATATACCTCACCACAGAATTTATGCCAGTAAACACAAAGCTATCTCATTTCCATTAACAGCTGCAAAGTATTCCACTATATAGACATGGCATAATTTGTCCAACCATACCTCAATGATTGCTATTTACATAAAAATGCTGTGGTAATAATGCATATACACACACATCATTATGCACCATAAAGAGATTTCTCTGGAATTAGTAGCAGTGGAACCTCTAAGAGAAAAAGGAAATGAGCATTTAAAAATTGATAGATATTGTCAAACTGTGCTCCATAAAGGGTCACACCCATTTAGACTTCTACCAACAGTTCCTCTTTCTTCAAACCATTTCCTCCATCGTTGGATCTTTGCCGCCAGGTGGGTGAGAGAGAATGTCTCATTGTAATTGCAATAGGGATTTCTTGAATTTTGAGTTGAATGCATTTGACATTGTTTCATATGTTTAACTATATTTCATTTTCTGTAAATTGCTCATCCTCATTGTTTCTTTATTGAGTTACTGGTGTTTTACTGTTATTGTTGATTTGTAAGAGTTTGCTGTAAATTAAGAAAGTTAATTCTTTGTGTGTCACAAAAATTTTGTACAGATTTGTCTGTATTGTGACTTTGTTTATCCTTTCCCTCTTTCCCAGAATTTAAAACATTTATTTAAATAAATATTTCATGGACTTTTCTTAATAGGATTCTCCCTTAATGGTCATAGAATTTTCTAGCAATTAGATGTGTTATAGTTAAACTATTTTAACATTAAATATGTATCTGTTGCTTCCAAATTTGAGGTAATATAAGTACTACTGTGATGAACAACTGTGTACATATAATTTTTCCCCATATTTTGGGTAAGAAAGTATTTTTGAAATGGGAGTACTGGATTATGATTCTTGAAACTTTGTCAAAATAATTTCTCGAAAAGAAAATTCGCAGCAAATTGTGAGAATACCAAGAAAACTGCCTTTCTGTGTTTCTGAAGACTGACACCTAGAGGTCTGACACCATTCTTAGGACAAAATTTATCCAAAGAGTCCTTGGTTTACTTTGTAAGATGGGGAGCGAAAAAACAGTGGGAGGAAAAACGAGAGTGGCTGGTGTGGTTAAAGGAGTCTATTAAAGTTTACTTAAGAAAAACAGGTGCTACACAGGTATAACCAATCTGCTTTAACCAGTGGGCCCTATACCCCTACATACCCAGTCTCAGTGGGGACAGCTTAGCTGCCCTCCTTTTGGATGTAAGTGCTTTCCAAGGTTGGAGTGACCTTTTCACGTCATGGAATACATAATCCTCCCACAGTGAGTTCTTAGGGTTTGAGGTCTGTGTGCTCATCAAATAACAACCAAATAAATCAGTATATTTCGGTTGTGATCAGTGGCTTTTTTATTCTGTCTGGGAGGAGAGCAGGGAAGTAGAGATCATGAGATTTCTGATCACCTGACAGAGTGTGTTGTGTGTATTAGCAAACAAGCTGCCCATGATAAACTGTCTCCTACACAAGCTAACATTTCTTTTACTTATAAAACTTGTTTGTTACGAAAAGTTCATTGGTACCTGTTATGGGCTCAATTGTAATCTCCTAAAATTCACACGTTGAAGTCCTAACCCCTAAAACCTCAGAATGTGACTGTATTTGGAGATTTGGTTTAAGGAGGTAATTAGGGTTAAATGAGGCCACTGGGGTAGGCCCTAATCCAATATGATTAGAATTAGCTAGGTTTAAAAGGGGGAGAATAGGACACAGACATCAGAGGAAACCCAGTCTATGGGACTTTGTTAAGTTCTAGAACAAACCAACACGGTACCCCCACATCAAAAGAAAGAAGTTCCAGAAAACCAACACGGTACCCCCAAATCAAAAGAATTATATAATGAATCCCATGTACCCATCACTTAACTTCAACAACTATCAATAATTTGCTAATTATGTTTCATTTATTACCTCCAGTTTTCTTCTGGAATATTCTAAAACAAATCCCAGATGTCATATCATTTCATTGACAAATGTTTAAGTATGCATCTCTGTTTAAAGACTTTTTAAAAACATATTCACCAAGTCACTTTCTTGCCTAACAAAACTAAAACTAATTTCCTAATATCACCCAGGCCATATTCAAATTTCCCCAGTTGTCTCACAGGTGGTGTTATTCATTTATTGATAGTTTGAATCCAAACCCACTTTGGTTTTGGTTATTACTTCTTGTGAGCCTCTCTTATTCGAGAACAGAGCTCAGTTCCTGCCCCTTTTTTGTGGTTTGTATTTACAGAAAAATTGAATTGTTTGTCCCATAGAGCATCTCAGGCGGTTGATTGTTTCTTCATGGTATAGGTTAATTTGATTTTCTTTCTCTCTGTCTCTCATATTTTCTGTAATTTGGTTATTAGATTTAGAGGGCTTGTTTAGATTCAGATTCAATATTTTGGGCAAGAAGATTTCACTGAGGTTTGAATTTTAAAAAACTGAAAGAGCCAACCATTTATTTTCCCTTTAAAACGAAATAAACAACACAGGAAAATGTCCTGGGTAATTAGTAGAGACAATCTGATTTTGTGTGTCAAATACCCAAATAGACTAAAGAAAACAAGGTGACAGAAATAAAGAATATGCAAAGGTCACCATTTTCACTAAAAATCTGTTCCAAAATGGAATGTCCTGACTTTAGGAATCAGTGCCACACACCTTTGAGGTCAAAAGGGGTCAAATTATTTTATTGCACGGTTTTAAAACCATGTTAGTGTGGCAGCTGCGCAGCCTCCAAAACGTGTGCCCAGGAAACCATCCTTGACCTTTTGAGGACTTTCTCTTGCCATGAGCTGTTAAAAGCGGCAGCTTCTCTGCTATATTAGCCGTTCCACCCCCATACTACCAGAGGTCTGCCCTCGCTGTACATCGGGGCTTTATTGAATCACTGTTTATAACAGCAGAAGACTGGAAATGATATCTATGCCTATTAGAAGGGGATTCGTTGAGTGTCATAGAATTCTAAAATCCTTTAAAAATATTTCTGTAGAGCTATGTGTGCTAATATGCCATCGTCAAGATATAGTGGGTAGAGACTGCATATAGAGTAGGCTATCTGTGTATAATAAAATGTTTATTATATACATGGAATATTTTAAGAATGCTTAAGAAACAGGAAAAATTGGAGAACCAATGGCTGGTGTAGAGAATAATTTGCATTTGCTTGTGGACCCTCTCACCATTGAAAATTTTAGCTATGTATGTGTATTTTAGCTATGTAATTACTTTTTTAAAAAATTAACTAATTGAATTAACTAAGCCTTGGCAATTGGCATGGACTGAATGGTTGTCAGCAACACTACAGTGCTGAGCCAGTAGTTTTCAGTTCTTGCCTGTGTTTATCAAGCAAGGGAGATGACAGACAGCAGAGGGATTTTCATTCGAAACACTTTTCAGCTTGCATTTGACCACTTTGAAGAGGGAAACCAAACAGACTTTGGAACCATTTTCAAGAATCAAATGTGTTCTGTGTTTCAAAGGATTTTAACTCTCAAATAGACCTTTCTCTGGTGACATTCCCCACTTTGAGAAACTAAAACAAGTAGCTTGTACCAAAAGAAGAAAAGTATAAATTATTATTACTTCTGATCAAACATGTAATGTCAAGTCTGGAAGAAAGAAAAAGAAACTTCCAAAACAGAGTCTGGTAGTGTTTCCATAAAACATGCCATGTGCTATACATTGCAAGGCACTAGCAAAGGAAGTCTATTAATAGAATTGAGAAAACATTAATAGGGGCCCACAAGGACCTGGTCATTTTTAAAGATATGAGAATGAACTCTTGGCTTTATAATTTTACAGCTGTTAAAACACCTGCCAGCAGGACCTCTTATTGTGTGGATTTTTTTTTTCCATTACACTGTGTGTGGAAAGACATTTCAACCAAAGTGTAAAAACCATTCGAGAAAACTCAAAGCCCTAATTATGAAGCTTGATAAAGTGGTCAAGAAAAGCTATGTTTACAAATCTGAAAATGTCACTGTGTGCTTTTATTAAGCCTCAAACTTCCCTCATATGGGAAAGCTTAATAGCAGAGGTAATCTCTATAAAAAGGAGCTATCAGTAAGCACAAATCATGTCAAGCAAAAGGGATCATGTGACAGGTAGATTTCAAAATAGCACAGATTTAATTTATCTGGGCCTGAACCTCTTCCATCAGGGTGACAAAGACATGTAGTCACTGAAGGGGATGCTTCCAGAGTCGCTCTCTGTTTAAGTACCATGGCCCCAGGTCATCCTACAGGTCCTGAGCTCCTCCTTGCGTGGCCTTTTATTCTAATACCTCAGCCCATTCCATCCCCTGCCCAACTACGCAAACATCTTGATGGTGGGACTTGGAAACTTTCCTGCAATTTTTTGCCCTACTAGGTGGTCAAATTCCTCATTCATTCCTTTGGATTAAAGAATTAATACAGAATATTCCAAAGTGTTATGACACTATAAGCATAGTGTTATGATTTAAGGCTCCTGGTCGAGCCGAGTGGACTTGGGGGTGAATCTTAGCACTACAAGCTGGTAGCTATAAGGCCTACCCCAGAGAATGAAGTGAAGACTGAAAATTACAAAGTGGGTCACGTAACACCAGAGACTCCTCACTCTAGAACAGGCCCTCCCTTCTGGGACCTCTGAATCCAGCTGGGAAAGCAGGCATGTGGACTAGAAATTATAGGAGCAATTACTAGTAATTACAGAAATGATCAGAACCTAAGAGAAATGTGACCTAAATCCTCAGAAGCCCAACTGGGAAAGCAGGTGGTTCAGGGGGGCCCCCTGACTTGGGGAGGTCAGGGTAGGGCCCCAGAAAGAGGAAACATTCTGAGCAGCCTTGAAACTCACCTGTCAGGTGGGAAGTCAGGGAACACCATTGTGGGTAAAGATAAAACAGCAGGTGGGAAGCTATGGTGCACTTGTAGGCCCTGGCACACAATGTGACAAGGACTCATCTCTCATCTTGCACAAGTTTGGCTTTTGAGGGGCTTGGATAACTCAATGAGGGCTGTGGCATATGCAATACATGTCTCATAACCAGGGCTTGCCACACTGTGGTTGCAGCAGGACAGAGAATTAGCCTTCCACTATGTAACACCTTGCGCACCTTTCTTCTCTTCCCATCTCCCAGTTCATTTCTTCTCAGAAGGAGCAACTATTAATCTGGACAGATTGCAGGGTGTCAACTAGGTCATAGACACTTACAGGTGGGAGCAACGTGTATAAAATAATTGTACCTTTTTCCTGATACTCCGATATCCCTGCCCGAAGCATCAAGCGCTTTCCACTAACCACGCTGCGTGTTTGGAAGGTCTCTTCTAGTGAAGTCCCCCTAAGCCCCCGCTTCTACAACAGTCATAGTGGTGCATAAGAAAAGCACAATAAATGGTAGCTGGATTGAATAATGCTCTGGCTAAGATAAACTTTACCCTCTTGCTTAAAAATTGCTTGTATTTGGCCCGAAGCTGGATGCTGACACTAGTTTTAACATATTTGGGATTCAGCTAGGTAACGAATTTTCTTGGAAGCTCTTACTAGCACTTGTTTTTACTCAGGCTAACTGAGATTCCAAATGGCCAAGGGGTTTCCTGGTTCAGGGTCTGGGGAAGATTACTGTCATGGAGAGGTGGATCCCAGCGTTAGCAAGGCGTGTGAAGCAGCACAGTCATTTTGCTGGTGCAGATTTCTATAGACACGGATGGTTCTGGAGCCAGCAACTGTGGCGGAAGCCTCCGGGTTCCCATGGTTGCTTCCTCCTCCTAGCCCAGGCTGTAGCACTGTGATGTTACTTTGGGGCTCATTCCTGAAAGCTCATCCCAGATTCTGTCTCTTCAGCACTCCCAGCAGTTCCAAGGAAACATGTAAAAGTGTCCACAGACATGCCAAAAACCACAGAACAGCTCAAAAGCGGATCTGGCAAACAGAAAGCAAAATCCTGTAACAGTGACTTCAGCCTCTCTTTGTTTTCTTCCAGATGTGCATATGGCTCTCTCCATCCCCTCAGTCAGGTCCCCGCCTAAATGTCAGAAAGACCCTACTCTAACTTCCTATCTGCTGTAATTCCTCTTCCCAACAGGCATTCTCTCTACCCTTCTTCTGCTTTAGTTTTCTTCATAGCATTTATCACCCCTGACATTTTACATATTATGTATTATATATTTATACACTTACTGTCTGTGAACTCCATGTAGAACACAATCTTCATAAGAGAAAAAACTTTTGCTCACAGCAATATCCCCAATACCTAAAACAATAGCTGGCACATAGTAGATGAATGAATCCTAGCTAATAATTATAAAGCCCTTCATTTATGCTCAGAATTTGATATAAATTTGTTCGTCAAATTCTTATACCAATCTAATAAGCTGGATTATCCACGTTTTACAAATGGGAAAGCTGAGGTCAAGAGAAGTTAAAGAACTTACCCAAAGTGATTCAAGTTATTCAGTGGCAAGACCTAAATACGATCTAGGGCAATTGAACCACAGGCCCTGCGTTGCTCACCACGCTACGCTGCATGTTGCGATTTTATTACCTTCATGGCCCTCCTCCCCCGAGTCTCTAGCAAAGATAACTGCAGTACTGCCCTTATTTTTGGAGCATATTTAAAGTTATTTTCCACTGATATTTTTCATGTGAAAAGTTTCCTCAAATAAAAGGATAGTACTTCAAAATGTTCAAAGAAACACAGATAAGAAAACCATGAAAAGGTCCACAAGGTGTATGCCTAGAGTAAATCTGCACCAAAGAGTCTGGTTCTTATTTTATTGTTAAAATCATTTTTTTCACTTAAGTGACTTTTGAGAAATACTTTGAGATGGACAACTTAGTTGACATGTTGAAAAAACTCAAGCTATTTTCAATAAACGTTAGCTCTTTGATAAATCAGTATTCTAGGTATTTTAGCCTGGAGATGTGATTTTGTATGGGGATTGGGGTGTCAAGGCTCTCTGTACTGTCCCCCTTCTCCCCACACTAAAATTGCCTCCTGGGCCATCTTGCTGGCACCTGGAGTTACACCATTAACTATATCCTTTAAAAATACATCTCCTGAGAGAGACAGTCCTTCAGTCTCTTCGGGCTTTTATGTGAATGTATCCAAGTGTTCATAAAAATGCTTTTTTTAAAATAGGGAGATGATTAGGGAGTCCATAAGGACCTGCATTCCTGAGTAAGGACAGGAATTATAATGGAGGGAGAAGGAAAGTGAACCAGTGGGTGTGCTTCTTTCTTCTTATTATTATTATACTTTAAGTTTTGGGATACATGTGCAGAATATGCAGGTTTGTTACATAGGTGTACATGTCCCATGGTGGTTTGCTGCACCCATCAACCCATCATCTGCATTAGGTATTTCTCCTAATGCTATCCCTCCCCTTGCCCCCCAACCCCCAACAGGCCCTGGTGTGTGATGTTCCCCTCCCTGTGTCCATGTGTTCTCATTGTTCAGCTCCCACTTACGAGTGAGAACATGCAGTGTTTGGTTTTCTGTTCCTGTGTTAGTTTGCTGAGAATGATGGTTTCCAGCTTCATCCATGTCCCTGCAAAGGACATGAACTCATTCTTTTTTGTGGCTGCATAGTATTCTATGGTGTATATGTGCCACATTTTCTTCCTCCAGTCTGTCATTGATGGGCATTTGGGTTGAATTCAACTCTCTGCTATTGTAAATAGCAGCAGATATCCTTCTATTTGGCACATACAGAGTAGGAGTTCAAATGGGTCCGATAACAAAAATAAAATATGTAAAACAATTTTTGTAAGTTCTAGGAAGGCAAGGACTAAACCTGTTGTTATCCCCTGCAACTCATACAGGAGCACAGTGCCTGGCATGTAGTAAAAGCTTAGTATTTCTTAGGTGGATGAATGCAGGCTCCTGAGCATGCCCCAGGCTCTTACCTCCCTCTTTTCTGGCATCCCCATTCCTCCCTCAAGCCTTCTACCTTCTCTCTCCCACCAGTTCTCTCCAGTGGAAGTAAATTTTTCCTCTGAAATTCTCTAGCAATGTAATTTCTACAGGGAATTGTATGAAGAATTAATCATATACAGACTGTGAAATCTCTTTGAAAGTTTTTTTGAAAAGCTAGTTATATTGTCTTTTGTCATAAAATGTTCCATATGTTTATATCTTTCTCTCCATCTGGATTATAAATGTCAGAAAGGTAGGGGCTTGACAACTTTGCTTCTTCAATGCTTTTCATACAAATATAAATATTGATTGGATTTTATAAGAAACTCTCACTTTTATGTTCAAGCAGACTAAATGGGAAAGGTAAAATCAAGACCTCAGGTACATTATCTTACTGTTTCAGTGTGTCTCGAAAACGGGATTTGAAAGTGCTGGGTTAAATTCGGTTTCATCATTCATGGCACACTAATGTCAGCTGAATTACATACTTGATTTTTTAAAACCAGGATAGTCCTTATTTATCTGGGCAAGTAACGCACAATCACACACATATATGCTATGACTTTTCTTGAGGAAATTAAAAGAAAATCCATAGCTATAAGTGCCAGCAGCCTAGCATTATAATAGTGTCACTTTATCTGATTTAGAAGAGCTGTGTTTGATGGCAGTAAAACTGATGAAACATAGCACTTTTCCTTATAGTTATGTTGAAATTTGTATTAACACCCTTACAAACTGCAAAATGTTGTTTTTTTTAAGGTTGCTTTATACATTCTTCACATCCGTTTTCTTCCCCAGGATCAGTTCACATAATTACAAATAAACTGTGTTCTATTTCTATGGTTGATTCCTCAGAATTTTTTTGTATCTCCTTGAAGCTGTAAGGACAGAAAGCATTACTATACATCAGCATCTACATAATAAAATTAACTCCCCTCTACTCACCACCTTCTCTATTTGGTTATTACAGGGTAGAAAGTTCATTAGGGTTCCCCCTCCCCTCTTCCCAATCGAACAAATCAATGAGAAAAAAATAGAAAATCTATCACCACATCAACTGCCAGCAGAATATTACAAACAGATTAATCCAGATTTTAGGATATTGCTATGGGCCAGACTTTGGACTTGTCAGTCTTGTTGCACTTGTTGGCACCACTGTCTCCTAGAGAAGTCAGGCTTTATGTGATCATGTGTACCCAGTTATGAAAGCCCATAGCGCATTGAGAAAGCACTAATGGCCAGCTGATTCCGTGCTGTTCTCAATAAAAGAGAGAATAATGCATACTTTAAAAGACAGTGTAAACCTATGAAATAAGGATTGACTCTGGCTTTACATATCTTGGTTTTGAGGCAATGTAGGAACAGAATTGTATTTGCCCTTTACCTCAAAAATAATTTGAGAATAATTTTGCTTACTCTTTCCAAAAAATCTACTCTTTGGGTCACAGAACAAGTAACTTTTTGTCAACCTCTACCCATCTCCACTTTCTAGTGAAATCACTGCCAAAGTTTCCCTCATGCTATATTTAAAACACATGGAAGATCTCTCCAAAAACCCAACACTTACTCACTAGGTGCCAGGCACTATTAAAGTGCTCCATATATGTTTAATCCTTATAATAATTCTCTGAGGCTGGTGTTTTTATCATCATCCAATTTGAAAGATGAAGAGACTGGGAAAAAGAATGGTCATGCCCAAGCTATTCAGCTGAGAAGTGGCAAAGTCAAGATTCAAACCAAGGCACCCTGAAGCCAGAGCCTGCTCAAGCTCTAAATCCCTGCACAATGCGTCCTCTTACTTAATAAATACCTAACAAGCAACCAAATCCCCACCCCACCTCTGACTCATACTGCTATTCTTCTTGTTTCTTTTTATTGGAAGGAAACTTAAGGATGATATCAACTTGGATTTTTTCACTTCAACTCAGACAAAAAAGAAGTTGCCTCCTTCTACTCTCTTTAAAACTATGTTAATTTTGTGTATCCCAATCCCTTAACTAAGAATTATTTTAAAATTATCAAAGGTTTGCGTTAGTGTTGCATTACTCTCTTGGATGCTGTGGTTCTTTCTATTTAAGAGTTTATTATTTTCCCCATAAGCCAGTTTGGGGAGGAGGTAATATGTCTTTTTGGCTCTTGAATGCTGCTTGCCTCTGAATCTCATTACGGCAAGTCACTTTCTGAAACTGGGCTGTAGCTCTAGACAAATGATTGTATGAAGTTTTAAATAAACATACAACATTTACGTTAGACTGTTTCTTGAAATGATTTATTGTCATTTTCTTCTTTCAGTCCTGCTCTTTGGACATAAAAGACACAAGCTTTTGCAGTTTATACAAACCAAATCCTCTGTTTGCTCTGATTAAGCATTCATGAGTCTTTAATACAGTGCAGGCTGTAGATCTGGGATTATTCCCTATGGGAGTGGTGGAATTAAATACATTAGCCAACAGAGATAAGGGAGGGTACCAGAGTTTAATTGCCATTAAAATAGATACGTTGAGTAACAAAAATAGAAGGCAGGAAAACAGTCTGTATTCTCATTTTCCGCTGTGGTAGATGGAAGTTCTATAATCCTATGACTTGCAGCCTCTTGAAAACTCTCTAAAGGTGATGGCCTAGAAGATGTAGGGAATAAGTAAAAATTGTGCCTATTCTTGAGTTCCTAAGACTTGTGCATAGGAAGATTGTGAACAGTGGGAAGCTTGGAGTTGCTCACTGTGAAGAGCTTTCAGCTCTACTGGAACTGGGCACAGGTGTCAATCAGTGGAATATCATTACACCACCCAAAACTCCCTGGCCTCTCAGAGGCTTTTCAGAAATGTGAAGAGAGTTACCACCTTCCTCCGTGGCCCCAGTCAGTGACTGGACACAGAAGAAATTTCCATAGGTAATTCTGAAAGGCAGCTTTCTTTTTAATTTTTTTTTTTCTTTTTTACTATTTTATAATTGGCTGGCTTGTCAGAGTTTTCTTTTTAATTCTATTTGTGGCTATGGTAAATGGATTTTGTCTTATTCCCCCAGAAGCTGACACTTGCAGTCAGCCATGAGGTTGGGAAACTTGTCCAGTTAATTCACACGAAACAAGTAAAAGAAAAGCATTTTTTTTTTTAAAGTTCTGTGTGAGTTGCATGTACTTTCCCTTCAATTTAGAAATCTTCAGGTTTTCTGGTACTTAAGTTTAAATTTAGATTGGGTCAGGGGAAATAAAATGAAGTCTTGCACTTTTGAGCAATGAGATTCAAGAGAAAACACCTCAGAAAAATAGAAGTTTCTCAAAATGAGGGAGACCCTGAATTTAAACTATATTAGCTGATTCCATTTATTTGAAATTCTAGAAACAGCAAAACGTTATGTATGGTGACAGAAAGCAGATCAGTGATTGTCTGGGTCAGGGAGTGCAGGGGATGGGGACGATGGACAGAAAAGGAGGACAGGAACTGCTGGGTGTTGGAAATGTTCTACATCTTAATCTTACGTAGTTGCACAAACCAAATTCATCAACCCGTACACTTAAAATGACTGCATTTTATTGTATGTAAATTATACTTCAATAAAGTTGATTTTTAAAAATATACTGACATAAGTTACTGAGAGGCCATGGGAAACTTCTCTAAATCATCCTTTATTTTAACACAAAATAGTTGAGCTAATACTCCAGGAGTCATTAACGGTAGAATGGATTTTTTTTCCCAAACAAAAATAATATATATCCATCAGCTTTAAGTGCTGCAGCCGACGGGCTGAGCTGTTGTTGCCAACTGCTATCTGAGAAGACGTTTCAGGCTGGCTCTGCGGGCGGAGCCGCATGCTCTCCCCGAAGCTGAGCATAGTTGGTCTTGCTGCTGTGTGCATTCTCGGTAATGGATCACAGGGCAACCAAATTAATTGCAAGATGTGCTTTAATCTCCCACATGAACATGGAAATAAGGATCTATTAAGCTTGTGCTCAGCACGTCTTTTTTTTTTTTTTTTTTTTTTCTTCATTCCGCGAGTGGCAGTCCTGGAGTATTGTCCATGTTTCCATTTCCCGAGGCCAGTTAGACGCGGAGCAGAAAGGTGTGCGTGGTCAGTTCCAGCTCCTAAAATGATGCGTAGTCTGCAAGCTGAAAAGGTCTCGGCGCGGGGTGTGGGCAGTTCTGTGGAGCTGGAACCTAGCCGCTGCAGCGGGATCCCAGGGCCTGAGGCGCAGGAACCCACTGCCCGGGGCCCCAGCGCTGTCGGCCCTTCCTGCCCTCCACCTACCCGTTCCCCTTCCCCGCTTACGCCCTTCCCCCTCTTCCCTCTCCCTCTTCGCCCGCAACAGGGGCGCACAGCCCTTGGTAGATGCCGGGAGTTTGGGTTTTGTGATTCAACAGTTGATAGTGAGCATTCCCCCAAGAGGAAAAACAGCCAGAGCCAAGCTATTTCTTTCTCTCTCTCTGTGGTCCTGCAGGCTCTTGGAGTGTTTACACTAAACTCCAGGCCCAGGAAGGGAATTTACAGCCTTATCACTGGAATTGACAGCGATGTCGGCTGGGGGATGTGTGTCTCGCAGACTCTTTTTTCAAGGGAGACTTTTGGCTTCGTGTAGGCGGGTGGTGATTTTATTCTCTCTCTCTCCCTCTGCCTGCAGTTCCTCTTTGAAGATTTTCTGTCATGTTTATTGGGATAATGAGGATTTATTTTTTGCTTGTATTCCAATATTGTCAGGAAATGATATCTATAGAAAAGTATTCTCTTAAAAAACATAAATTAGATATAATCAATGTAAAGATTGCTGCAGGTCAGTATTTCTCTTTTTAAAAACTTATCGATTATTAAGTTGATACAAAAGAATATTTAAAATATATGTGAGGTACAAATAATAATGATACAATGAATAGATAGCATAAGCAAAGAATTTACCTGATTCCCATCTCCTTTCCATCCTGAATTTTCCAGTAGTCATCCCTTACTACCTTAATATGTAATTTTATCATGCTTCTATCTGAAAAATTGTATGGCTTTACATTTCTGCATGTTTTAGAACTTTATATGCATAGAATCGTATTAGACATATTCTTTGTGCTTTATATTTTTCCAAGTGACATTATGTTCTTAAGGGTCATTCATTTTGCTACATGTGGCTATCGTTCATTCATGTTCACTCCAGCATCCGTGTGTTCTATTGCTGATGCACATTTGGGTTACTTCCCATTTTTTTTTCTATTCAAATAGTTCTGTTGTTAACATATTTATAAAGAATTCTCCAAATGTACACCCTAGAATTTCTCTAGGCCTTCCTGGAAGTGGAATTGCTGGGTCATGGGTACCGGCATCTTCACTGATAATGTCAAATTGCTTTCTTTACAGGATCTACGAATTTACTCTCTCACTAGCAATATACATATAGAAATTGTGCATTCTCTCACCAATATTTAATATTGCCAGACTTTTTGCCTACTTAGTGGTAACAAAACAAATCATTAAGGATTTTAGCTTGTATTTCTCCAGTTAACTAAAGAGGTTGCACAACTTTCTGTGTGTGTATTGGCTATCTGGATTTCCTCTTCTATGAAGGGTCTGCTTTCTGTTGCCTATTTCTGTTTGTTAGTTATGTATATTGCAAATACTATCTCTTGATTTGTGGCTTTTCCTTTCACTATCTTTATGGTGAAGTTTGATGAACTGAGGTTCTTAGTTTTAAGGCGGTTTAATTTACTAATCTTTGTCTATATGGTTTGTGGGTTTTGTGTGTCTTAAGAACTTCTCTAATTCTAGGTTATAAAGATAGTTTGTATTGTCTTCTAAGAGTTTTATAAATTTACCTTGCACATTTAACCATTAGAATGGATTGTCACATGTGGCATAAGGTATAGACCCAATTTTTGTTTTTTATCCTGTGGGTATCCCATTATCCCAGCATTATTTATTGAAAAGTCCCTGCAACATAATAGCTACTGTCATAAACTAAGTATCTATATGCTGAATGGTGTCTTCCAAAAATTCATGTATTGAGACCTTAAGTCCCAGTATGGTGGTGTTTCAAGATAGGACATTTTGGGGGCAATTAGAATTATATGAGGTTATAAGGGTAGGGCTTTCCAAGAAGAGGAAGAGCGGCCGGGCACAGTGGCTCATGCCTGTAGTCCCAGCACTTTGGGAGGCCGAGGCAGGTGGAACACAAGGTTAGGAGATCGAGACTATCCTGGCTAACATGGTGAAACCCCCGTCTCTACTAAAAATACAAAAAAATTAGGCGGACTTGGTGGCGGGCGCCTGTGGTCCCAGCTAATCGGGAGGCGGAAGCAGGAGAGTGGCGTGAACCCGGGAGGTGGAGCTTGCAGTGAGCCGAGATAGGGCCACTGCACTCCAGCCTGGGCGACAGAGACTCGTCTCAAAAAAAAAAAAAAAAAAAAAAAAAAAAAAAAAAAAAAAAAAAAAAAAAAAAAAAGAAGTGGAAGAGAGAGATTGCTGTCTCTCTGCCATGTGAGGATACAATGAGAAGGCACGCATCTGCAAGCCAGGAAGAGGTGCTTACCAGAAACCAACTTAGTCACACCTTGATTTTGGATTTCCAGTTTCTAGAACTGTGAGAAGTAAATGTTATGTAAGCCCCCCAGTCTATAATATTTTGTTATGGCATCACAAGCAGACTAATGTATTATATACATATTTTTTCCTGCATTCTCTATTCTGTTCCTTTGATCAATTTGACCATCCCTAAACTGATAAGATATTGGATCAATTATTATTTATTATAAATGGTGATATCTGTTAAGCTAAATTCCCCTTGGTCCATATAAATATTAGAATCAGCTTGTCATTTTCACAGAAAAAAAAACACTTTGGTAGTTTTAATGAAATCATATTGAATCTAAATATCAATTTGGGGAACACTGTCCTTAAAAATATTGAAATTTCCAATCCATGAACATGGTAGATGGTGTGATTAAGCCTTCTCTGTTGTATTTCAATAAAGCCTTGTCATTTTATTCATAGAAGTTTTTTTTTTTTGTTTTTTGTTTTTTTTTTGTTTTTTTTTTTTGACATG
>NW_016820251.1:430274-443208 GCF_001698545.2 Rhinopithecus bieti | reverse complement strand
TGAACTTTCTGTTTTATTCTAGGACAAAAATTTATCATACAAGATTCTTTTTCACACAAAATTATTTTCTTTCTAAACTCTATTACCAAAAGTACTGCTTTTATAGCTATAGCTTTCTTTTTTTTTCTTTTTTTTATTTTTTATTTTTTATTTTATTTTTATTTTTTATTATACTTTAAGTTCTAGGGTACATGTGCATAACGTGCAGGTTTGTTACATATGTATACTATTCATAGAAGTTTTACACATATTTTAAAAATTTTATTCCTAGAATCTTTATGTTTTTAATGATATATTAATGGGATCTATTTAAATTTTCTTAACTATTCAGTGCTGGAGTATAGAAATGCAACTGATTTTGTACATTGATTTTATATCCAGCAACTTGTAAATCTTTTCTGTAGATTTTCTTCTACACAATGATTTTATTTGGGAATAAGATAGTTTTGTTATTATCCAGTCCTTACACATTTTACTTATTATTTATTTTTGCCGTAACTGCATTGGAGAAGACCACTAATACAAGTTTGAATAGAATTAATAAT
This sequence comes from Rhinopithecus bieti, assembly GCF_001698545.2. NCBI lineage: Eukaryota > Metazoa > Chordata > Mammalia > Primates > Cercopithecidae > Rhinopithecus > Rhinopithecus bieti. Next base: position 442,663 of record NW_016820251.1, on the reverse strand, counting down.
AGGCAATCTTGTCTCATTTCTGACTTTAAAAGGAAGGCTCACAACAATACCATTAATTGTGATGTTTCCTGTCGATATACTTGATCAGGTTCAGTAAGTATAGCTCTGTGCCTTCCTTGATAAGATATTTTATTATAAATGTACATTCAATTTTGTCAATAGTTTTTCATTATTGAGATAATCATATGTGTTTATTACTGTGATAACTTTCTATAATTGATTTTCTAATGTAGTCTAGGAAACACTTGATTGTGATATATAATTTTATTTTATATTGTTGGATTTTGTCTGCTTCTCTTAGAACTTTTCTATCTCATATTCCAAGTCTTTATTTCTTAGAAGCAAAATAATTTCACTAGTGTTTGCCTAGTCCCAGTGATACTGAGCCTTAGAAGAGTTATTAAAATTATATTCCACTTTGTGACCTTGAAACATATACTTCCAAATAAAAACCTCTTTCATGAGCATCATGGAAGCACCATGTAAGGTTGATATTTCAGTTCCCAAGTATATTCTCTACCCTTTGAATTTTAAACCTTGAATTCATTATTTGGCTAACTTTTCAAGCAGCATGAGAAACATCTAAATTTCTTAGACTGCATGAAGGTGGTTGTATCTATGTATAAGTTACACTCATTTTATTTTTGTGCTTTCAAGTAACTGTTCTTATTGGACTTCCATGCTTGCCTGGCTTTTCTTCACAATTGAACTACATGCTTTTTTAGGAGAGACACTGCCGTCTTTAGTCCTCATCTGTCCTTCTATAGTATTACTACACATGAACTAGACTGCCTCAGGCTTTTATGCTTCTGAACAATCACTTAAGAATTAAAACCTTTTCGTCTGTCTCTGTAGCCAGGCTTCCCATAAGAAAGAAAACAAAACCGAATTAAAGATGCATTCTCTAGAAAACAATGTAAGTGGCAAGTAAGTAGCAGACAGCTCAGAGGAACTCCTGTGAGCACATGGCTTGGGAGATGCATTCAATCTGAACTTTCCTTCAGTGTCTATCTTTCTACACATCCCAGTTGATTTTTGAAAGGAATTAAACATATCACTTTGTTAGTGATCCCTTTTCGTCTGGGATCCCTTTTATGGCAATAGGGCTGAGACCCTCCATTTTATCAGAAGTGTCAGTGGACATGAATATTTGGAAATAAAGATGATTGAACAGGGCCATTATGTGGAAGAATTTTTGAAAAGTGAGGGCATAGCAAAAACAAACACTATTTTAAAACCTGGTTCTACTGACCTTGGGAACCTAAAAATCATCATTTACCAAGTAATGCTTTGCAGCTTACCATTGCTCATCTAAATACTGTGGTGAAACATATTATTGACTAGGAGCCCCTAATTGGCTTGGCTCATAATGGGACCTACTGCTCCCAGTTTAAAACCCAGTGCCACACTTTGTAGTTTCCTACTACTGTGTGAAAGAAGGGGGAAGGTGAAATCTCTGAGGCTTGAAAGTGTCCCTTCAGGACTTCATGAGAAGTCCTTGAAATAAACTCATAGAAGATGGGGAAATAGTAACCTGTTATGATTTAAAATATTCTAATCAATGACACCTTTACATTGGAGACACATGTGGACACCCTAAACAATCTATGGCATGTTGAATTTAATCAACCCTAAGTGATTATTAGAATATTTTGAGTTTTCTTTAAAATATTCCAGCAGAGGGGAATAATATAGAGGTGGGGAATATGTGCAACTAGAATGGTAGAATGTGGACCTTTATTGAGGATGGGAGAGAAATAGATGAGTGTTCATTATACTATTCTCTCTACTTTTGTGGAGGCTTGAAATTTTCCATACTGAAAAAAACTCAGCAATTAAAATGGAATGAAAGATGTCAACCTTGTGTTGTTAACACAGGTAAACTTTGGTTCCTACTCATGGTGGGTGCACTACTCAGATCCCCATTCAGGAATGAAGCACATTCCGCAGCTGCTGGGAGTGCTCCCTGCAGAAAGCCCTCTGCCATCTGCCCCTTATGTGGATTGTATTGCTGGAGAGAGAGCCACCTCACCCCTCCTCCTGGGGCAGCCTCCTCCACTGATGGATGTGGGAGTAACAAAGGTCCAGCCTCCCTGCTCCTGTATCCCAGCCTCAGCAATCCCATGGCTGAGGCCTCCACTGAGACTTCATTCTCCCTCATATTCTCATATTCTCCCTCTGGCCAATCTTGTACCTTCTCCACCTCTTTCACAGATGCTGATCCCAAGACCACTTCCTAATAAACCTCCTTCAAGCTTATGTCAGATTCAGTTGGCTTCTTTGGGAACCCTATCTGAGATGCTACTTTAAACATAGAATCTGAGAATGTTAGAGATGAAAGGGAGGGACCTAAGTGCTTTTTCAATCCAAATATCTCATTTTACAGGTAAAGAAATTGCACACCAGAGAGGTTATATGACTTATCTAGTACCAATCACTTAACTAGTTGATGCCAGAGCTGAAATGATAGAAACCGGAATTCCTAACTCCCATGGGCCAATCCATTGCCCTGTTCTAAATGTTTCACTGGTTCACGTAGGCCCATTTTGAAAATAAGTTGCTTAGTTGATACTATTTGGTCTTGCAGTATGACAGCCAAGTGACCCTGATACATCGTATAGTTTTGACTGCTTATAACAGAATAGTCAACTAAAGGTAGGTGGTAGCAAGCACATTTCTCTTCTCACACACCAGGAAGGTGAGTGTAGCAGTTAGAGATGTCATCAGAAGCCCAGATTCTTTCCTCCTTTCTTTTATAGTATGTTCAGTATTTGGTTTTTAATGTTAGAGTCCCAAGAAGGCTGCTATGGCTCCAGGCTTCACGTTCTTCAGTACCAATGTCAAGGTAGAAAAAAAATGTGTTTATTAATTATCATTTTGTAATTAGGGATAAAAGCCTTTCCCAGAAGCCACTCAGCAGACTTCTACTCACACACCCCTGAATCCTGTGCCTATGTTATAAGGCAGACTGGGAATGAAACTGTTTGGCATTTGGGGCCTCTCTAGGGAGATGAGCTCTACTAACTAGGAAGACAGAGGGCTGAAGGCCATTGGGTAGGCAGCACGATAACTGCTACCTCTGATCTAGTTTTCATCCTCTAAACTACCTGCTCATCCAGGGAAAGGTGTTCATTGCATATGATATAATCTGATTAGCACTTTTAAGATAGCTACTCACCTGAGAAATTTAACTGGCCACCTCTGATACATACACATACATGTATACACACACACACACACACACACAAATATAGCCTCCCAGTTACCTTTTGTTTGTGTGTGTGGTGAGAACATTTCTAAGATCTGTTCTCTTAGCAAATTTTAAGTATACAATCCGGTATTACTAACTATAGTCGCCATGTCGTGACTCCAGAACTTATCCTGAATAACTGAAATGTACCCTTTATCCAATACCTTGCCATTTCCTCTAGCCCCTGGCCACCACCATTCTACTCCCTGGTCCTACAAGTTTGACTTAAGATTTCACTTAAGTGAATGAAATAATGCAGTATTTTAAGATTCCACTTAAGTGAGGTGAAATCATGCAGTATTTATCTTTCTGTGCCTGACTTATTTCACTTAGCATAATATTCTCCAGGTTCATCCAGGTTGTCACAAATGACAAGATTTCCTTTTTTTTTTTGAGACAGAGTCTCATCCTGTAGCCCAGGCTGAAGTGCAGTGGCACGATCTCGGCTTACTGCAAACTCCGCCTCCCAGGTTCACGCCATTCTCCTGCCTCAGCCTCCCAAGTAGTGGGGACTACAGGCGCCCGCCACCTCGCCCGGCTAATTTTTTGTATTTTTTAGTAGAGACGGGGTCTCACCATGTTAGCCCGGATGGTCTCAACCTCCTGACCTTGTGATCTATCCGCCTTGGCCTCCCAAAGTGCTGGGATTACAGGCGTGAGCCGCCACACCCGGCAAGATTTCCTTCTTCTTAAAGCTGAATAATACTAACATTATTTATGGAAACTTAAGTTGATTTCATATCTTAGCTATTGTGAATAATGCTGTAATAAACATGGGACGTGTAAACATCTCTTGGAGATATTAATTTCTTTTCCAAAAGAATATATTTTATGTGAACTAATTAAAACACTTACTGTTTCAATGAGAGCTTTTCTTTACATTTACAATTGTTAAGATATTTGGTTAAGACTAAGAAAATTTTTAAGACTGAAAATGATTTGAGTTGCCTCTGTCAATAAAACTATAGAACAAACTATTAGAAGGAAAAATAGCAAATACAGGACAGAGGGGTAAGAAAAAATACATTCAGAGTTATTTATGTATTAACAAAATGATGGATGTGGTGGAGGGGGGAGAAGCACACCTGAGTAATTATGAATTTCCCCATGTTCCTTGACCCATGACAAAGTTCACCATCTGCCACCAGCAGAGAGGGCTCGTCTACTCTTTTGGTACAGACTTATTTTGATACTATGTTCTAACTTCACAGCCGTCATCTTGAATGGAGAGAGAGTCATTTGTTGTCTCATCCAAAATGTCTAGCAGAGCTCTTTGTACTCTGGCAAATATTTATTAATTATTATTTTAGACACCAAAAATGACTAGGCAGTGCCATGAATGGAAGTTCATGGTATCTACAAATAGTTACCAGTGATTTAGATGCAACATCAGGGGAATTATTTTTCTAAAGGTTTGGCTTTAATTCTTCTGCTTTTTGACTTGATTAAATGTAACAGGGATAATGAAATCATGATCCCAGCATTTTAAGAGTACTGGTTTAGATTTAAATTTAGAATTTAAATCCATAAATTCATTATGACATTCAACAAATCTTTATTAAGCACTTTTTCTAAGTCAGGCCTTGTTCTTGTACTTCAAAGACAAAGCATGGTCCCTCATGGAGCTTCCACACAGGTGGCAAATGCAGCAGAGGAGTCCCCTTCACACAGTGGCAGGTGACCGGCGAGTACTCACTACATGTCCAGCACAGTTTACATGGTTCGTATGCCCTGACTCCTCACATTCTCACAATAGTTCTATGGGGTAGGCACTATAATCATCTATATCTTATAGGTATAAAGACTGAGGCATAGAGGCATGCATTACGGTGCCCAAAGTTACATACCTGGTGAATGTCAGCCAGGAGTGGAATCCAGACAGTCTGCCTCCTGAGCCACAATGAATTTCAATAATCAAATCTCATAGATCATTGGAAACTTTTAAGTATTCCAGGAGCTAAAGAGGAGAGGGCCATGGTACTACTAAGCATATTTGAAGGAGAAACTACCACGGTAAGATGTCTAGCTTCCTGAGACGGGACTGTTAAGATGGTATCTTAACAGGAGGCAAGAACTAGGGGAAAAGGGGCTGGAGGAGTATTTTATTTTATTTTATTTTATTTCATTTTATTTATTTTGAGACAGTTTCACTCTGTTGCCCAGGCTGCAGTGCAGTGGCACTATCTCAGCTCACTGCAACCTCCACCTCCCAGATTCAAGCGATTCTCCTGCCTCAGACTCCTAAGTAGCTAGGATTACAGGGGCCCACCACCATGCCTGGCTAATTTTCATATTTTTAGTAGAGATGGGGTTTCACCATGATGGCCAGGCTAATCTCGAATTCCTGACCTCAGGTGATCCACCTGCCTCAGCCTCCGAAAGTGCTGGGGTTATTAACCCCTCTCAGGGTAGCCTGGAAAAGCAAAGGAGAGCCTTTTGGTGGGAAAGAACAAGAGATTCAAGAAGCTCATTCCCCCAAAAACGGAAACAAAACAGTGTTTTTATTTCTGATTCCAGTTTAGAAAGCATTTTCACGTTTGCTCCCCTAGTTAATGCTTACAAACACCCAGTGTAGGTTGAGAGACCTAAATTAAATTTTACTAAAGCCACAGTGACGGGAAGGGGTAAGGCTGGAACCCAAACCCGGGTTTCTAAATTTCAGTTCCCATGGCCATTCTACTGAACCACAGAGACTCAGCAGTCCCAGGACAGAAAGGCACAAGTGACTCAAAGGTGCATATAAATCAGCAGTAACTGTGGCAATACTGGTGCCTAAGGAAATATATTTTATCTAGATGTAAAAATGGAAGTAGAATTCAAAATCAGAGCCAAGACACAACTACCCCATGAGAACTGACAGAGTTCAAACCTCAAATGAAACACTGGTGTTAGGATAGGGTCCCACCACTTCAGGATGCTGCAGAGAACTAGATAATGTTTCTGCAAAAACTAATAGTGTTAGAAGCAAAAGACTCAAGGGAGAAAGTCAAATAAATTTGGGTTCTTTTGAAGAAAACTATCAAAGGTTGCTTATCAGGAACATCCTAGGACAGACGATGATTAGCTTAGTGTTTTTCATCTCCCAGAAGATAGAGAGTAGGAAGGATTTACATCAGCCTTCCAAACAATTCTCCATTTCTTGGAGAGAAGGAAACACCCTAAGAGCAAATACCTCAAACATAAAAACGTTAGATCATTCATGCTTGCCTCTCTAATTTTAATATGGTCTTTCCTATTCCAGACAGACCTATTTATGTTTCACCTAGGCCGGTCTTAAAGTTATTTTGAAAAGTTTTAAGTGTATGTCTTGATTGTCCTAATGAAGAGCTAGTCAAGGATCAAAATTAGGCAGAAAGACAAGATCCAGCAAAATGAAGCTGCAGATAATGCATAAGGGGGATAATTCATAGAAGGATAATTTAAAGTAGTCAAACTTTTTTTTACAGTAAGTATCAAAACAGTTTTATTGTACTTAGTTGTCTAGCATCCATTCCCATCAGAGGCCACTTAACACAGCTACTAATGAGCAGGATCCCTCTAAGTCAATAAACACCTGCTATGGTTATGGCTGGAGACAAGGAGTAAATATTAGACTTTAAGCTCCCCTACCACATTATAAACTCTTGAGGACAGGAACAGTATTACCATCTCCTCTATGCACATTGTAGCACCCAGCATAGGATGCTAGCACATCAAAGAGGATAAACAAATGTTTATAACTTGTCATTGTGCTGTCTTTTCTCTTCTCTCTTCCTCCTACTTACCTTTTCATTGTCATTACTCCATCACTGTAAAACAATGTGTCTCTCTCCTGCCCCGTTTTTCTTGTCTTCAATGCTTGCCTTAGTGCCTGACAGTCGATCCACAGGCAGCATTTAACCTTGCCAATGGCAAGCAGAACTAAGTGAGACAGAAATAAATGTTTCTTGACTCTCCCAGATGTTAAACCCTCATGCAGAATGATGAGAAAGATTGTAAAATCATTTCCCCAGGAGGTTTCTGAAAACACAGAATACCTAGAATGATTCAGGGGTAAAGATCTACCTTGACACATAGTGTAACATTCTTTAAATGTATATATACATACACACATGCACACAAACACATGTTTTCCTCATTATAAAAGTGATTCATGTTTGTTGCAGAAACTTTGTACAGCTAGGGAAGAATAAAGAAGAAAATAATCACTACTCATAATCACACTGTCTAAAAACAGCTACAATTGATATTTTCTAATTTTCTTGTATTTCTTTCTAATTTTTTCTATGGCTCTACTCAAATTCATTCATTCATTCAACAAATTTTCATTAGGTGCCTACCAACATTCTATGAAGAAACAAACAATAAACAATCATCGTAATAAAAATTTAGTATGGTAGAGGGTATGAAGTACATGGAAAAAATAGTGCAGATTAAGCAAGGTGGTCAGAGATTTGGGGACAGAGGGGAGGGGGTTGAAATTTTAAATGCAGTAATCAGGAGAGGCTTTATTGAAAAAGTAAAATTTGAACAAAAGCATGATTGGGATTATTTTGAATAGACTGCTATGCAATTTGCTTTGATCATAGCATTATTCTTTTAAACATGCATATTTAATAGTTGCACAACATTCTATCTTATGAATTAGCATAATTTTATTTAACCATAAAATTAGACAATTTATATTTATTTTTCTGTGATATACATTCTTAAATATAAGATCTGATGAAACTCTGTTCAAGTTATGTAATTAACAGAATAAAACTAAGATTTACCTCAGAAAATAGGAGGCAGCATCAAGGTAAGAAGCTGTTAATTTTTTGTTAAATATGTTGGAATGTTTTCCTACTCATTATTTTACTATGTTTATGATATGTTTTAAAATAACATATATTAGGGGTTTGGTTAGAATATATATTCATTGTCAAAATTTTGGAAAACAGAAAACAAAAGAACATTTAATATGCTCATATCTCTTAGAATCATATTTTGGCAGTTTTGTCAAAACATACTCTTAAAATTCACACCATATTAAACATATTGTGTTATAACAATTTCCATTTAATTATATGTGAACACTTTCTAAGTATTTTAAGTATTTTATTTGTAAGATTACATATATATTTTAAGTATTTTTTAAAGTATTATTTTACAACCTAATTTGTAACAAATGTATAATTTTTGGCCATTCTATAAACTATCCCTATTTTATAAACTGAATTGTCTCATTTATCACCATTATAAAATCCTTTCACATACATCATTGCACACAATCTTTATTCCCTTGTATAATAAAGACGTAAATCTGTCATATATGTTACAAATATTTTTCCTAGTTTGCTGTTTTCATTTTAGTTTTATTTATGTTATTTTTTGACTTAAAGAAATTAAATCTATCAATCCTTTCCTTAAGGGATTATTCCCTTGTCTCTGTGTTTCAAAAGACCTTTAGCACCCTGAGGTTGTTTTTTATTGTTTTGTTTTGTTTAACTCTTTACCCTGGTGGGATTTATTTTGGCCTATGGTATGACATTTAGTGAACCAGCTTTATTTGTTTTGGAATAGTTGTGGCTTGGTGAACGTTCAATAGGCCTTTCTTTTCTTTATTTTGTTATTCTGTCACTCAGGAATGATCTGACTACTCCTTGAAACCATTTGTAACAGCGAAAGTGGTACTTCTATTAACATTCCCTACTTGGGCATAAGAAACTATGCCCAATCCATCAGAAAACTGATAGAAGAAATAAGAAATGAATTGTTTCAACGAAAAGAAATAAGTACATATAATTTAAAAATTTTAATGAGACATGTTAGGAAAATATCTAAATGCATAATTCCAGAAAAGCTGTTTAAAATAACCCTTAACTTCAAAACACTGTTTCATAGCTCTGTTGAAAGATAAACTAAGGCACATTAAAATTTCGAAGAGTTTATTTGAGCAAACAGTGATTCATGAATCAGGCAGCACCAAACCACAAGCAGTTTGAGTTGTTCCAGAGATGGCTCAAAGGAAAGTTTTTATAGGGTGAATGCGGAAGCAAAGCAATTATTTTATTGTTTAATGTTTGCACAATGGCCTTATTTGGACTAGTCCAGTGAGTCATTCAAAACAGTACAACTAATGCCCTGTTGGCTGCCTGTGATTGGCTGAGCTTAAGTTTTATTTTCTTTTAAATTAGCCACTTACAGGAAATGAATCTAAGTTTTGGTTTGCTTACATAGGAATACAGGGTGTTACAGCCACCTCAGTTTAATGGACTCCCATTTAATTGTTTTAGCAGCTTCTTAAGAATTGTACAAACTAGATTCACAAACTGTGGAACATTGGTGTTCCAATTAGCACTTACATAATATATTAATGAGTGCTTGCTCATTGCTCATAATAATACAAACAACATAATAACAAGACATGTCATTTCATGGGTATTTACCACAAGAAAGGCATTTTGCCAAGCACCTCAAATGTGGTATTTTATTTAATTCTCACAATACTCCAGAAGGGAAATACTATTACTATCCTGCTTTTACAGATGAGGAAATAAAGGCTTAGCAGAGTGGAAGAAAACTTTACTACTGTGAAGAGGACTTTTCAACTTCTTCTCAGCAAAATTTATACAGTGCACTAGTGAAAACAAGAATAGGGGTAGAGTCTTGGTTGGATACATCTTATAGTTTAAGTCATACCTGACTAGTAACAACTATATTTGATAATGATTTGTAGTTTATAAAGCACATTGACCCAACATAGTTGATGGTCAAAGTATAACCCTTTAAAGGAGGCATGGTCTGAGTCACTGCCATTTGGATAGATGAGAAAGCAGAGGAGGTACTAAGAGGTAAAGTAGCGGAGCTGAGACTTAAAACCACGTCTTCTAATTCTGCCATCAGTTCTTCCCCTAGTGTTCCACAGTGCAGGTTTGGGGTATTTCCCTTTTGAAATTTGTATAATCCAAATCTCAGACTCTCATGACTTGTTATTGTTACTGGCATTATCTGACCATCTCTTTTTAGCAACTAACATGGTGTATTCTCAATTATTACTGTAATGATCTCAGCCAGCTGATACTTTATTACACATATTGAATATGAACTATTATAGGTGCTCTTTTATCTAATCCATATTTTAGTGAAAGAGTTATATAATTTGAACTTTTCTTGTTTAATATGTCTCTTGAGAAGATATAAAATTACCAGAGTGAATTATACGTAAAGAATGGAGGTGCCCATTGCAGTGACTGGCACAGGAATCTTGGCAGCTTCTCTGCATTCCCATCAGTGGGGACACCACACTGAGGAGAATGGCCAGCGCCATAGCACTGTGGGGGGCATGATCTGTGGGAAAGCTCAGATCCCTGGACAGATTTTCCACACTTCCTAGGTGTTAATGTGGAGCCTTCCCATGACTCAGAAAAACTAAAAGGACAGAATTAAGATCTGGTACTTAAGTCTTCTCCAGACTTGGAAACTACTGCAGTTCTGTGTTTAAGTTTTGGTACTGAGGTTAAGTTTTGATACTCACTAGAAGTCTTCCTCAGACCAGGAAACAATGGCAAGGCAGTGAGTTAGTTCCAGTACCATGTTTTAGTTTTGATACTCACTATACATCCTCCTCTAAATGGGAAGAAACAGCAGCCTGTAGATTAAGTTTCAACATTAAGTAGTGAAGGTCTAACTGTACCAAATAACACTTGGGCAGAAGCTGGAAGAGGTGGCCATCTCTTCAAATGTGCAGGTACCAATGTAAAGACACAAGGAATGTGAAAACTCAGGGAAATACGATATCACCAAAAGAAACCAACAAAGCTCCAGTAATTGAACCAGAAAATTTGAAAACCTATTAAATGTCTGACAATGAATTCAGAATAATCCTCTCAAGGAATTTCAGGGATCATAAGAAAATACAGGTAGAATATTAAATGAGATTTGGAAAACAATATAGGAACAAAATGAGAGATTTGACAAAGAAATTGAAACAATTTTTAAAAACCAAATAGAAATTCTAGAAATAAGGAATATAATAACTGAACTGAAAAACTCATTGGAAAGCCTAAGCAGCAGGCTTAACCAAACAGGAGAAAGAATCAATGAACTCAAAGGTAGAGGATATGAAATTTCCCAATTAGAGGGGGAAAAAAATTAGATGACATCATCGAGTGAACTGACATTTGCATAATAGAAATTCTCAAAGGGGATGAGAGAGAAAAATGGATAGAAAGCATATTCAAGAAAATAACAGCTGAAAATTCCCCAAATCTGTAGAAAGAATATAAGACCTAGGTGCAGTAAGCTCAGAGATCACCAATCAAATTCAATCCAAAGAGGAATTACCCAAGGCACATAATAATCAAATTATCAAAAATCAAAGACAATGAGCCAGGCATGGTGGTGAATGCCTGTAGTCCCAGCTACTTAGAAGGCTGAAGGGAAAACATCCCCTGAGCCTGGAAGCTTGATTTCAGCCTGAGCAGCATAGTAAAAACCTGTCCCTAAACCAAATTGTTTTTTAAAATAACAAAGACAAAGAATACTGAAAGCATCAAGACAAAAGAAACATCATATTCAACAAAGCCCCAGTACAGCTTTTCCAGATTTCTCAGCAGAATCCTTGCAGGGCAGGAGAGAGTGGGGTGATATATTCAAAGTGCTAAAAGAAAAAAAAAAACTGACAGCCAAGGATACTGTACCCCCCAAAAATATCTTTTAAACATGAAGGAGTGATACAGACTTCCCCAGATGAACAAAAGCTGAGGGAGTTCATCAATACCAGCTCTGTCTTATAAGAAATACTAAAGGCAATTCTGAAACAAAAGAATACTAATGGGCAGCAAGGAAACATCTGAACGTATAAAAAAATTACTCATGGCCGGGGGCGGTGGCTCAAGCCTGTAATCCCAGCACGTTGGGAGGCCGAGATGGGCGGATCACGAGGTCAGGAGATCGAGACCATCCTGGCTAACACGGTGAAACCCCGTCTCTACTGAAAAAAATACAAAAAACTAGCCGGGCGAGGTGGTGGGCGCCTGTAGTCCCAGCTACTCGGGAGGCTGAGGCAGGAGAACGGCATAAACCCGGGAGGCGGAGCTTGTAGTGAGCGGAGATCTGGCCACTGCACTCCAGTCTGGGCCACAGAGCGAGACTCCATCTCAAAAAAAAAAAAAAA
>NW_016820251.1:425312-429916 GCF_001698545.2 Rhinopithecus bieti | reverse complement strand
AAAAAAAAAAAAAAAAAAAAAAAAAAAAAAAAAAATCACTCATAAAAGTATATAGACAAATTCAGAATAACACAGTAATTGTGGCATGTAAACCACTTCTAGTTTAAGTGTGAAGACTGAACAAAACTATCAAATACAATAGTAACTGTAACAATTGGTTAAGAAATAGACAATGTAAAAATATGTAAAAAAAAAAAAAGCAATCAGAAATTCAAAATGTGGGTGTGGGGAATGGTGTTAAAGTGTAGAGGTTTTTTATTTCTTCGTGCTCAAAGTTATCAGTTTAAAACTATTATGAAATATTTTTCATAAGTCTCACAGTAACTGCAAACCAAATACCTATAATACATACCCTGAAAACAAATAGCATGACACCAAAAGACACTACTAAAGAAAACCACATGAACACAAAGGAAGGGTAACTGAAGAAAAGAAGAAAACATGATCCTCAAAACAACCAGATAATACATTTAAAAAATGCAGTAGTATGCTGGCAGGAATGTAAATTAGTTCAACCATTGTGGAAAATGGTGGAGTGATTCCTAAAAGACCTAAAGACAAAAATGCCATTCAACCCAGCAATCCCTTTACTGGGTATATACCCAAAGGCATATAAATCTTTCTATTATAAAGACACATGCACGTATATGTTCACTACAGCACTGTTCACAATAGCAAAGACATGGAATCAACCCAAATGCCCATCAGTGATAGACTGGATAAAGAAAATGTGGCACATATACACCATGAAATACTACATAGCCATAGAAAAGAATGAGATCATGTCCTTTGCAGGGACATGGATGGAGCTGGGGACCATTATCCTTAGCAAACTAATGCAGGAACAGAAAACCAAATATTATATGTTCTCACTTATAAGAGGGAGCTAAATGATAAGAATGCGTGGACACATAGAGGGCAATAATACATACTGGGGCCTGTCGGAGGGTAGCGGGTGGGTGTATATGTATATGTACCCAACATTGGAGCACCAAAACATATTAAACAAATATGAATAGACCTGAAGGGATAGATAGGCTATAGTACAATAAATAATAGTAAGGGACTTCAGAACCCCACTTTCAACAATAGAACATCCAGACAGAAAATCAACAAACATTGGAGTTAAACTGCAATCTAGACCAAAGGAAACTTACAGACATTTACAGAGCATTCCATCCAATAGCTGCAGAATATACATTCTGCTCAACAACACATGGAATATTCTCTAGGACAGACCATGTGTGAGATCTAAATAAGTTTTAACAAACTTTTAAAAGTGGAAATAATGTCAAGTATCTTTTCTGACCACAATGGAATAAAACTAGAAATTTATAACAGATAAAACATTAGCAACTATACAAATATGTGGAAATTAAACATCATGCTCCTAAACAAAAAATAGGTCAATGAAAAAATTAAAAGGAAATTTAAAAATTCTTGAGACAAATGAAAATGAAAACACAACATAGCAAAACGTATGGGACACAGCAAAAATAGCTCTTAAAGGGCAGTTTATACCAATTAATGCCTACATCAAAAAAGTAGAAAGATCTTAAATAAATAACATAACTTCATACCTCATGGAACTAGAAAAACAAGAATACACAAAACCCAAAATTAGTAGAAGGAAAGAACTAAAAAAGATCAGAAGATAAATACATGAAAGAGATTTTAAATACAAAATTAACCAAATAGTTGTGTTTTGAAAAGACAAAATTGACAAACATTTAGCTAGACTAAGAAAAAAAGGAGAGTACTCAAATAAAACCAGAAATGAAAAAGGAGACATTGCAATTGCTACCACAGAAATATAAAGGATCACAGGAGACCATTATGAGTAATTATATGCCAACAAACTGGAAAATCTAGAAGAAATTGATGGGTTTCTGGACACATAGAATCTAACAAAATTGAATCAAGAAGAAATAGAAAACTTGAAGAGAACAATAACAAGTAATGAGATTGAAGCAGTAATAAAGACTCTCCCATCAAAGAAAAGGCCAGGATCTGATCGATTTGCTTTAAATATTTGGTAGAATTTCTGCTAAATTCTACCAAACATTTAAAGAACTAGTACTAAATTTTCTCAAACTCTTTCAGAAAACTGAAGAGGAGAGAATACTTCCAAACTCATTCTATAAGGACCTTTTACACTCTTGACCAGTAATATATGGGAATTTCCATTACCACATTCAAGTCAATGTTTGGCAGAGTCAATCTTTCTTATTTTATCCATTCTGCCAGGTGGGAAGTAGTATCATATTGTGGTCATTTCCTATACTTTCAAATGAAAACTAAAATGGTTAATAGTGATTGTTGCTTGTACATGCCCAGAATATCTTTTTGTTTTGTTTTGTTTTGTTTTGTTTTGTTTTGTTTTGAGATAGTTTTGCTCTGTTGCCCAGACTGGAGTGAAGTGGCATGATCGTAATATCTATAAAAGGCTGCACAAAGATCTAAACATGCTGGTTTTCCTTTGGTGAGACCCTATTTGACTGGGACACATGTGATGGAGGTAGACTTTTCACCCTGAAATCATTGGTTACTTTTGACTATTGAACCATGTTGTTATTATCTTACTTATTGAAAAAAACAAAATAAAGTTATTTTCTAAATCACTCAATTACTCACTGGGTCGTGAACCTCCGACCTGCTCCTAGCTTAGACAGGGCATATGAGTTGGGATATTCTGAGTGGGGAGAAGGCGTATGTCTTCATTCATTCAGGCTGCTGTAACAAAATGTTCTATATGCCATCCACTGGGTGGCTTATAAACAAATTTATTTCTCCCAGTTCTTGGGGCTGGGAAGCCTGACATCAAGACACCAGCAGGTTCTGTGTCTGGTGAGGACTCACTTTCTGGTTCATAGAAGGCACCTTTCTACAAGGGAACTCTCTGGAGTTTCTTTATAACAGTACTAATGTCAAGTAGCTCGGAGGCTGAGGCAGGAGAATAGTGTGAACCTGGGAGGTGGAGCTTGCAGTGAGCCGAGATTGTGCCACTGCACTCCAGCCTGGGCGACAGAGTGAGACTCCATTTCCAAAAAAAAAAAAAAAATTACAGGACGACAGAAGTGCAAATGAACCTGAGGGACTAAAGGTTTCAGCAAGTCTGGTTCCTTCTAAAGTCTCCAGGGAAAAATTGTTCATTCCTTGCTTCTTCCAGAATCCGGAGGCTGCTACAATGCTGCAATTTCTGGGTTTCTTAGTTCACAGCAGCAGCACTTTGATCTCTGCTTCCTTCCTCATATCACCTCTCCTCCTCAGTACTATCAACCCTCTCCCTCTGCCTGTGTCTTACAAAGAAATTCATGATTACACCAATAGGCCCATCCAATAATCGATAATAGGATTATCTCTCTACCTCATAATCCTGAATAACACCTTCAAAATATATTTTGCTATGTAAATTAACATATTCACAGGGTCCAGGAGTTAAGAAGTGGACATCTTGGGTAAGCCATCTCAGCCTACCACACCATCTGTTCTTATTTTGTTAATACTTGTGAGAGGTGAAGCCAGCTGGACTTCCTGGGTCTAATGGGGACTTGGAGAACTTTTCTGTCTAGTTAGAGGATTGTCAACTCACCAATCAGTGCTCTGTGTCTAGTTAAGGATTGTAAATGCACCAATCAGCACTCTGGAAAAACACGCCAATCAGCACTCTGTAAAATGGACCAATCAGCAGATGTGGGCGGGGACAAATAAGGGAATAAAAACTGCCACCCTAGCCAACAGCTACAACCTGCTCAGGAAGCTTTGTTCTTTCACTCTTCACAATAAATGTTGCTGCTGCTCACTCTTTCTGTCTGTGCCAACTTTAAGAGCTGTAACACTCATCCTGAAGGTGCATTCTGGAAGTCAGTGAGACCAAGAACCCAATGGAACACACTTTCAACTCCGGACACACTTTCAAAAATCAATAATGGATGTTGAATTTTATTAATGCCTTTCTGGCATCTAAACATGATTATATCATAATACAATTATTTTTTGCATTAGATTTATTAATATGGTGAAGTACCAGTTTTCTAGTGGTGAAAGATCCTTGCATACCTGGTATAAATTTGGTCATGGTACATTATAATTTGGTTGTGCTGATGGATTCTCTCAGCTACTATTTGGAACATTTAAGAATTTTGCGTTGATATTCAAACAAGTGAGATAAAGCTTTAGCTTTCTATAGTACACTCACAGGCACATTTTCTTTCTCTCATTACTTTGCCAAGCTTTGGTGTAAATATTATGCTTATTTCACAAAAAGTTTTTTGGGAAGGTTTTCTTATATTTTTATATTTTAGGGTAATTTAAATGACATTTAAATAATCTATTTCCTAAGGTTTGGTAGAAATCCCCTGTGAAACCACTTGGGTTTAGACCAATTTGTAGAGTTTAGATATTTGACAATTTGCTCAATTTCTATCATTAAAATTGGTCCCTTAAGCCTTTCATCAAAGTTTTAAAATTTACTTTCAAGGAATACACCAAAATGATTTTAATAACTTGCTATGAATCTATTTTCCCCCTTCATGATAATTTATTTTCTGTGTTTATACTTCTTTCTTTTCCTTTTCTTTTTTTTTTTTTTTTTTTTTTTTTTT
>NW_016820251.1:417310-421973 GCF_001698545.2 Rhinopithecus bieti | reverse complement strand
TTTCTTTTTTTGGGGTTTTTTTTTTTTTTTTTTTTTTTGAGACGGAGTCTCACTCTGTCACCCAGGCTGGAGTTCAGTGGTGTAATCTCGGCTCACTGCAACCTCTGCCTCCTGGGTTCAAGCAATTCTCCTGCCTAAGCCTCCTGAGTAGCTGGGACTACAGGTGCCCGTCGCCACACCCAACTAATTTTTGTATTTTTAGTAGAGGTGTGGTTTCGCCATATTGGCCAGGCTGGTCTCAAACTCCTGACCTCAGGTGGTCCTCCTGCCTCGGCCTCCTAAAGTGCTGGGATTACAGGTGTGAGCCACCACACCCAGCCCTCTAGTTCTGCTCTTATATTATTTGAGTGTATTAACTTTTTAAATATTTACTTAATGTCTTTTTTTTGGTAATACCAATCAATATTATGACTTTTTCTCTGAGTATTATGTAAGTTTGGTAATATAAATTTTAGCATAATTTAATATTTATATTTTATCCTTAAAGAAATATAATTTTATTAATTTTGATATAAGATTTCCATCTGTTTTACAACCTTTATTTTTTACTTTTTATTTTGAAATAATTCCAAACTTATAGAAAAGTTGAAAATAATTGGGATTACCAAGAATGTTAAAATTGTGTCATATTTGCTTTATCATTCGCTTTTTCCATGTATAGATAAATAGAATTTGTGCGTGTGCGCACCTTTTTAAAGTAGGTAGCATACATAATGCCCTTGTAATCCTTTTACTTCC
The DNA here is from genome assembly GCF_001698545.2 of Rhinopithecus bieti. Taxonomy (NCBI): domain Eukaryota; kingdom Metazoa; phylum Chordata; class Mammalia; order Primates; family Cercopithecidae; genus Rhinopithecus; species Rhinopithecus bieti. Next base: position 421,235 of record NW_016820251.1, on the reverse strand, counting down.
ATAGGCATGTCCTCATAATAAATATTCTCTTACATTTCCACAGAATGGTGATATTAGCCTCATTTTAAAAGTGAGGAAACTGAGGTATAGAAACTCACCTCTCCTGGAATCCTCCATCCCTGTTACACAGATAGAAATGTATGTGTGTTCTTCATCTTTTTTTTGTCTTTCTTACTTTCTATTTTGAGATAGCTGTATATTCATATACACAACTGTGAGAAATAATACAGAGAAATTCTGAATACCCTTCACCCAATTTCACCTAATAATAACATTCTGCATAACCATAGTATAATATCACCACCAAGAAACTGACATTGATATAATCTTCCAAGCTTATTTAGATTTCACAGCGTTACATGTACTCTGGAGTGTGTGTTTATGTACAGTTCTCTGCAAAATTTTTAAATGCTGGTAAAATACACATAATATAAAATTTACCATTTTTAACCATTTTTAAGTATAATTCAGCAGACTTAAGTATTCACATTGTTGTGCTACTGTCACCATTATCCATTCACAGAAATTTTTTAATCTTGCAAACTCTGTACTAATAAACACTAACTCCCCATTTCTCCCTTCACAGCCCCTGGCAACCATCATCTTGTTTTCTGTCTCTATGAATTTGACTATTCTAGGTACTTCATATAAGCAGAATCATTCAGTATTTGCCTTTTTATGATTGGCTTACTTCACTTAGTATAATGACCTTGAGCTTCGTCTATGTTGTAGCATGTGTCAGAATTCCCATCCTTTTTTTTTTTTTTTTTTTTAAAGTAAGTTTATGAGTACATACGCAGGTTTGTTACATAGGTAAAGTGTGTCCAAGGCAGGTCTGGTAGTAATAAATTCCCTCAGCATTTGTTTGTCTGAAAAGATTCTTATTCCTCTTTCACTTATGAAGATTTTGCCAGATATAAATTTCTGGGTTGGAATGTCTTTTCTTTAAGAATGTTAAATTTTGGGAACCAATCTCTTCTGACTTATAAGGTTTCCACTGAGATGTGTGCTGTTAGTCTGATGAACAATACTATGGAATACTATGGAATACCTTGTAAGTGATCTGTCCTTTCTATCTGCCTTTAACATTATTTCTTCTATTTCGACCTTGGAGAATTTGATGATTGTGTGTCTTAGGGATCTTCTCATGGAGTAGCTTACTGGGGTTCTCTGCATTTGCTGAATTTGAATGTTGGCTTGTCTAGCTAGGTTCAGGAAGTTGTCATGGATGATACCCTGAAATATGTTTTCCAAATTGGTTCCATTCTCCCCATCTCTTTCAGGTCACCAATCAGTCATAGATTCAGTCTCTTTATATAATCTCATAATTCTTGGATATTTTGTTAATTCCTTTTTATTCTTTTATCTGTTTTCTTGCTTGCCTGTCTTCTTCTTTTTTCTTTTTCTTCTTCTTTCTTTTCTTCTTCTTCTTCTTCTTCTTCTTCTTCTTCTTCTTCTTCTTCTTCTTCTTCTTCTTCTCCTCCTCCTTCTTCTTCTTCTTTTTTTGGCAACAGAGTCTTACTCTGTTGCCCAGGCTGGAGTGCAGTGGCATGATTTCAACTCACTGCAACCTCCACCTTCTGGGTTCAAGCAATTCTCTTGCCTCAGCTTTCTAAGTGCTGTCATTACAGGTGCATACCACCATGCCCAGCTAATTTTTCTGTTCTTAGTAGAGACAGGGTTTCATCATGTTGAACAGGCTGGTCTTGAACTCCTGACCTCAAGTGATCCACCCACCTCAGCCTCCCAAAGTGCTGGGATTTCAGGTGTGAACCACCATGGCTTGCCTACCTGTCTTATTTCAGAAAGACAGTTTTCAAGCTCGGAGATTCTTTATTCTGCTTGGTTTATTCTGCTATTTATACTTGTAACTGTATAATGAAATTATTTTATTGTGTTTTTCAGTTCTAGAAGTTCACTTACATTCTTCTTTATACTGGCTATTTTGTCTGTCAGCTGAAATATTTTATCATAACTTTTAGCTTCCTTGCATTAGGTTACAACGCATTCCTTTAACTCAGTAAAGTTCATTATTATCCACATTCTGAATTCTACTTCTGTCATTTTAGCTATCTCAGCCTCAGCCCAGTTTTAAACCCTTGCTGGAGAGGTGATGTGGTCATTTGGAGGAAATAGGGCACTCTAGGTTTTTGAGTTTTCAGAATGCTTGCGCTGAATCTTTCTCATCTTTGTGGACTTATCTACCAACAATCTTTGAGGTTGCTGACCTTCGGATGGGATTTTCATTTTCTTTTAACTGTCTGGCCACTTTTCCATAGGGCTGCTGTGGTTTGCTGGGGTCTGCTGCAATCCCTAGTTACCTCAGATTTTCCAGTACCTGGAGGTATCACCAGTGAAGGCTGCAAAACAGCAGAGGGCAGCCTGCCCCTTCCTCTGTGAGCTCTGTCTCAGGGAGGTACGGACCTGTTGCCAACCTGAACACGTCTGTAGGAGGTGGCTAGAGACCCCAGTGGGGAGGTCTCACCCAGTCAGGAGGAATGGGATCAGAGACCTGCTTAAAGTCACAGTATGCTTTCATAGAATAACTGTGCTGTGCTGGGATACTGCTTCCACCCCTACTTGGTTTGGGGTCTCCAAAGTCTGGAGGCTGGAACAGCTAAGTTGCCCAAACAGCAAAGATGGCAGCACACCCCTCCTTCTCAAAGCTCTGTCCCGGGAAGTTTTCAAATCTCTGGTGGCCAGAGAACACTGGCAGGGGTGGCTGGAGGGCCCAGGTGGGAGGTCCTATCCAGTGATGAGGAATGAATCAGGGACCCGCTTAAAGAAGCACTCTGGCCATGTTTTGGTAGAGCAGTTGTGCTGTGCTGGGGGATCCCTTCCACCTGGGGTCAGTTTGAACTCTCAAAAGCCCACAAGCTGGAATGGTGGTTGCCCAAACAGCTAAGGTGGTGGTCCACCCCTCCAACTGGGAATTCTGTCCTGAGGGTAATTCAAATCTCTGTCAGCTGGAAGATACCAGTAAGGGTACGTGGAGGCCCCAGTTGGGAGGTTTCACCCAGTTGGAGGAGAAATGGGATTAGGAACCTTTTTAAAAACACAGTCTGACCACATTTTCATAGAGCAGCCACACTACGCTGGAGTATTGCTTCTGCCCCGGTCAGCATAGGCTCCCCAAAGCCCACAGACTGGATTGGCTTAGTCGCCAAAACAGTAAAAATGGTGGTCTGTCCCTCCCTCTGGGAACTTCATCCCAGGAAGAATTAAAATCTCTGTCGGTGGGCAGAGAAAGATGGCCGAATAGGAACAGCTCCAGTTTCCAACTCCCAGCGCGAGTGAGAGACACAGAAGACCGGTGATTTCTGCATTTTCAACTGAGGTACTGGGTTTATCTCACTAGGGAGTGCCAGACAATCCGTGCTGGTCAGCTGCTGCAGCCCGACCAGCGAGAGCTGAAGCAGGGCAAGGCATCACCTCACCTGGGAAGAGCAAGGGGAAGGGAATCCCTTTTCTAGCCAGGGGAACTGAGACACAACACCTGGAAAATTGGGTAACTCCCACCCCAATACTGCACTTTAAGAAAACGGGCACACCAGGAGATTATATCCCACACCTGGCCGGGAGGGTCCTATGCCCACGGAGCCTCCCTTGTTGCTAGCACAGCAGTCTGCCATCTAACCGCAAGGCAGCAGAGAGGCTGGGGGACGGGCACCTGCCATTGCTGAGGCTTAAGTAGGTAAACAAAGCCGCTGGGAAGCTCGAACTGGATGGAGCTCACAACAGCTCAAGGAAGAATGCCTGTTTCTGTAGACTCCACCTCTGGGGACAGGGCACAGCTAAACAACAACAACAACAACAACAAAAGCAGCAAAAACCTCTGCAGACCCAAACGACTCTGTCTGACAGCTTAGAAGAGAGCAGTGGATCTCCCAACAGGGAGGTTGAGATCTGAGAAGGGACAGACTGC
>NW_016820251.1:413104-415465 GCF_001698545.2 Rhinopithecus bieti | reverse complement strand
TCCTTTGTAGGGACATGGATGCAGCTGGAAACCATCATTCTTAGCAAACTATCACAAGAACAGAAAACCAAACACCGCATGTTCTCACTCATAGGTGGGAACTGAACAATGAGATCACTTGGACTCGGGAAGGGGAACATCACACACCGGGGCCTATCACGGGGAGGGGTGAGGGGGGAGGGTTTGCATTGGGAGTTATACCTGATGTAAATGACAAGTTGATGGGTGCTGACGAGTTGATGGGTGCAGCACACCAACATGGCACAAGTATACATATGTAACAAACCTACACATTATGCACATGTACCCTAGAACTTAAAGTAGAATAATAAATAAATAAATAAATAAAAACATTAAAAAAAAAAAAAAAACTCTGTCAGTGAGACAACACCAGCAGGAGTGACTGGAGGCCCTGGATGGGAGGTCACACCCAGTAAGGAAGAATGGATTGGGGACCCACTTAAAGAAACAGTCTGGCCACATGGTAGAGCAGCTGTGCTGTGCTAGGTCAATATTGTTGCCAGTGGTTGGCTGGAATTCCAAGCCAGTGGGTCTTATCCTGTGAGGCACTGCGGAAGTGGGGCCTGCCAAGTGTTGCTGCTCAGTACCCTGGATTCAGCCCCCTTCCTTGGGGCATGTATGGAGGTCCAACCTCCTGCCTTGCTGGAGTTGCAGTCACTTTTTCTGGGAAGCCCAGAGCTGGAGTAGGTAAAGCTCCTGAGCCAATGTGCATGCCTGAGTGGCTGCTCTGCTGAGACTCCATGTAGAATTGTATGTCAGACTGAAGGCCCTGGTGGAGTGAATTCACAAGGGGATCTCCTGACCCAAGGGTTGCAAAGGTCCAAGGGAGAAGTATAGTTTCCCAGGGTCACACATTCACTCACTGCTTCTTTGAGTGGGGAAGATTCCCTTGGTTCCATTTTGCTCCCAGGTGGGCCATCATTTTGCCTTGCATTTCTTCATTCTCCACGGGTCCAGTTATTTCCTTGATTTGTCTCCATGGGTCAAATACCTGGATGTTTCCATTGAAAGTTCTATATTTACTCTCCCTTTTGTTCCTCTCCATGAGAACCACACACTGTAGCTGCTTCTAGGTGCATCTTGGCCTAAACCCCTCCCTCTGTTTTTAGACTAAGTACTATTCCATTGTATATACACACTGCATTTTGTTTATCCATTCATATGTCAGTGGACACTTGGGTTGCTTCTACCTTTTGGCTCTTGTGAATAATGCTGCTGTGAACATGTGTGTCCAAATATCTCTTTGAGTTCCTGCTTTCAATTCTCTTGAATATTAAAAAGATAGAAAAAAAAAGAACAGCATTTTTCCTATTCTCAGTTGCTCAATACAACACTTCTGACACAGATGTGTGGGTTGGTTTTGCCTGGTTTTTTTGCTGATTTTTTAAAATAGTTGCTAATGCATGTAATACATTGCAGGATGCAAATCACTTTCTCATATAGTATGTCTTTTAGGTTTTTTTTTAACCTTTAAATTCTGGAATACATGTGCAGAATGTACAGGTTTGTTACATAGGTATACATATGCCATGGTGGTTTGCTGCACCTATCAACCCATCATCTAGGTTTTAAGCCCCACATGCAATAGGTATTTGTCCTAATGCTCTCTCTCTCCCCTTGTCCCCAACCCTGAGAGGCCCTGGTGTATGATGTTCTCCTCCCTGTATCCATGTGTTCTCATTGTTCAACTCCCATTTATGAATGAGAACATGCGGTGTTTGGTTTTCTATTCCTGTGTTAGTTTGCTGAGAATGATGGTTTTCAGCTTCATCCACGTCCCTGCAAAGGATATTAACTCATTTTTTTATGGCTGTGTGGTATTCCATGGTGTATATTTAACACATTTCTTTATCCAGTCTATCATTAATGGGCATTTGGGTTGGTTCCAAGTCTTTGCTATTGTGAAAAGTGCTGCAGTAAACATATGTGTGCATGTGTCTTTACAGTAGAATGCTTTATAATCCTTTGGGTATATACCCAGTAATGGGATTGCTGGGTCAAATGACATTTCTGGTTCTAGATCCTTAAGGAATTGCCATACTATCTTTCACAATGGTTGAACTAATTTACACTCCCACCAACAATGTAAAAGTGTTCCTATTTCTCCACAGCCTCACCAGCATCTGTTGTTTCCTGACTTTTTAATAATCGCCATTCTAACTGGCATGAGATGGTGTCTCATTGTGCTTTTGATTTACATATCTCTAATGACTAGTGATGGTGAGCTTCTTTCACATGTCTTTTGACCACATAAATGTCTTCTTTTGAGAAGTATCTGTTGTTCATATCCTTTGCCCACTTTTTGATGAGGTTGTTTGTTTTTTTCTTGTATCTTTGAGT
>NW_016820251.1:319080-413068 GCF_001698545.2 Rhinopithecus bieti | reverse complement strand
TTTTTTTTTTTTTTTTTTTTAATTTGTTGAGATGGAGTCTTAGTCTGTCACCCAGGTTGGAGTGCAGTGGCGCAATCTCGACTCACTGCCACCTCCGCCTCCTGGGTTCAAGTGATTCTCCTGCCTCAGCCTCCTGAGTAGCTGGGACTACAGGCACATGCCACCACGCCTGGCTAATTTTTTGTATTTTTAGTAGAGACGGGGTTTCACCGTGTTAGTCAGGATGATCTCGATCTTCTGACCTCATGATCCACCCGCCTCGGCCTCCCAAAGTGCTGGGATTACAGGTATGAGCCACCACGCCCGGCCTCAGTTTTCTACATATGGCTAGCCAGTTTTCCCAGCACCTTTTATTAAATAGGGAATCCTTTCACCATTGCTTAATTTGTCAGGTTTGTCAAAGATCAGATGATTGTAGATGTGTGGTGTTATTTCTGAGGCCTCTGTTCTGTTCCATTGGTGTATATATTTGTTTTGGTGCCAGTACCATGCTGTTTGGTTACTGTAGACTTGTAGTATAGTTTGAAGTCAGGTAGCGTGATGCCTCCAGCTTTGTTTTTTCTTTTTTGCTTAGAATTGTCTTGGCTATATGGGCTCTTTTTTGGTTTAATATGAAATTTAAAATAGTTTTTTCTAATTCTGCAAAGAAAGTCACTGGTAGCTTGATGGGAATAGCATTGAATCTATAAATTACTTTGGGCAGTATGGCCATTTTCATAATATTGATTCTTCCTGTCCATCAGCATGGAATGTTATTCCGTTTGTGTCCTCTCTTATTTCCTTGAGTAGTGGTTTGTAGTTCTCCTTGAAGAGGTCCTTCACGTCCCTTGTAACTTGTATTCCTAGGTATTTTATTTTCTTTCTAGCAGTTGTGAATGGGAGTTCACTCATGATTTGGCTCTCTGCCTGTTACTGGTGTATAGGAATGCTTGTGAGTTTTGCACATAGATTTTGTATCCTGAGACTTTACTGAAGTTGCTTACCATCTTAAGGAGTTTCGGGGCTGAGATGATGGGGTTTTCTAAATATATAATCATGTCATCTGCAAAAAGAGACTATTTGACTTCCTCTCTTACTATTTGAATACCCTTTATTTCTCTCTCTTGCCTGATTGCCCTGGCCAGAACTTCCAATACTATGTTGAATAGTAGTGGTGAGAGAGGGCATCCTTATCTCGTGCTGGTTTTCAAAAGGAATGCTTCCAGCTTTTGCCCATGCATATGATGTTGGCTGTGGGTTTGTCATAAAGAGCTCTTATTATTTTGAGATATGTTCCATCAATAGTTTATTGAGAGTTTTTAACATGAAGAGGTGTTGAATTTTATTGAAGGCCTTTTTCCCATCTATTGAGATAATCATGTAGTTTTTGTCATTGGTTCTGTTTATGTTATGGATTATGTTTATTGATTTGCATGTGTTGAACCAACTTTATATCCCATAGATGAAGTTGACTTAGTCATGGTGGATAAGCTTTTTGATGTGCTGCTGGATTTTGTTTGCCAGTATTGTATAGAGGATTTTCACATCGATGTTCATCAGGGATATTGGGCTGAATTTTCCCTTTTTTGTTGTGTCTCTGCCAGGTTTTGGTATCAGGATAATGCTGGCCTCATAAAATAAGTTAGAAAGAAGTCCCTCCATTTCTATTGTTTAGAATAATTTCAGAAGGAATGGTTCCAGCTCCTCTTTGTACCTCTGGTCGAATTTAGTTGTGGTCCTGGGCTTTTTTTGGTTGGTAGGGTATTAATTACTGCCTCAATTTCAGAGCTCGTGATTGGTCTATTCAGGGATTTGACTTCTTCCTGGTTTAGTCTTTGGGGTGTGTATGTGTCAAGGAATTTATCCATTTCTTCTAGATTTTCTAGTTTATTTGTGTAGAGGTGTTTATAACATTCTCTGATGGTAGTTTGTATTTCTGTGGGATGAGTGGTGATATCCCCGTTATCATTTTTTACTGTCTCTATTTGATTCTTCTCTCTTTTCTTCTTTATTAGTCTAGCTAGCGGTCTATTTTGTTAACCAGCTCCTGGATTTAATGATTTTTTGAATGGTGTTTCATGTCTCTATCTTTTCCATTTCTGTTCTGATCTTAGTTATTTCTTGTCTTCTGCTAGTTTTTGAATTTGTTTACTCTTACTTCTCTAGTTCTTTTAATTTTGACATTTGAGTGTCAATTTCAGATCTTTCCAGCTTTCTGATGTGGGCATTTAGGGCTATAAATTTCCCTCTTAACACTGCTTTAGCTATATCTCAGAGATTCTGGTACATTGTCTCTTTGTTCTTGTTAATTTCAAAGAACTTCTTTATTTCTGCCTTAATTTCATTATTTACCCAGTAGTCTTTCAGGAGCAGATTGTTCAATTTCCATGTAGTTGTGTGGTTTTGAGTGAGTTTCTTAATCCTGAGTTCTAATTTGATTGCACTGTGGTCTGAGAGTGCAATCTCTGTTCTTTTGCATTTTGCTAGGAGTGTTTTACTTCCAATTATGTGGTCAATTTTAGAATACACGCTTTGTGGTGTTGAGAAGAATGTATATTCTGTTGATTTGGGGTGGAGAGTTCTGTAGATGTCTATTAGGTCTGCTTGGTCCAGAGCTGAGTTCAAGCCCTGAATATCCTTATTAAGTTTCTGCCTCACTGATCTAATATTGACAGTGGGGTGTTAAAGTCTCCCACTATTGTTGTGTGGGAGTCCAAGTCTCTTTGCAGTTCTCTAAGAACTTGTTTAATGAATCTGGGTGCTCCTGTATTGGGTGCATATATATTTAGGAGAGTTACCTCCTCTTGTTGAATTGATCCCTTCACCATTATGTAATGCCCTTCATTGTCCTTTTGATCTTTGTTGGTTTAAAGTCAGTTTTATCAGCGACTAGGATTGCAACTCCTGCTTTTTTTTTTTTTTTTTTTTTTTTTTTTTTTTGCTTTCCATTTGCTTGGTAAATTTTCCTCCATCCCTTTATTTTGATCCTATGTGTATCTTTGCATATGAGATGGGTCTCCTAAATACAACATATCGATGGGTCTTGACTCTTTATCCAATTTGCCAGTCTGTGTCTTTTAATCGGGGCATTTAGCCCATGTACATTTAAGGTTAATATTGTTATGTGTGAATTTGATCCCATCATCATGATGCTAGCTGGTTACTTTGCCCGTTAGTTGATGCAGTTTCTTCACAGTGTCATTGGTCTTTATATTCTGCAGTGGCTGGTACCAATTTTTCCTTTCCATATTTAGTGCTTCCTTCAGGAGCTCTTGTCAGGTGGGCCTGGTGGTGTCAAAATCCCTCAGCATTTCCTGGTCTGTAAAGGATTTTATTTCTCCTTTGCTTATGAAGCTTAGTTTGGCAGGATATGAAATTCGGTGCTGAAAATTCTTTTCTTTAAGAATGTTAAATATTTATCACCACACTCTTCTGGCTTCTAGGGTTTCTGCAGAGAGATCTGATGTTAGTCTGATGGGCTTCCCTTTTTAGGTAACCTGACCTCTCTCTCGGGCTACCCTTAACATATTTTTCCTTTGTTTCAACCTTGGAGAATCTGATGATTATGCGTCTTGGGGTGCTCTTCTCGAGGAGTATCTTAGTGGTGTTCTCTGTATTTCCTGAATTTAAATGTTGGCCTGTCTTGCTAAGTTTGGAAAGTTCTGCTGGATAATATCCTGAGGTGTGTTTTCCAAGTTGGTTCCATTCTCCCCATTACTTTCAGGTACACCAATCAATTGTAGGTTTGATCTTTTCACTTGGAGGCTTTGTTTCCCATATTTCTTAGAGGCTTTGTTCATTCCTTTTCATTCTCTTTTCTCTAATTTTGTCTTCCTGCCTTATTTCAGTAAGTTGATCTTCAGTCTCTGATATACTTTCTTTCACTTAATTGATTCAACACTTGATACTTGTGTATGCCTCACGAAGTTCTCAGGCTGTGTTTCTCAGCTCCATCAGGTCATTTATGTTCCTGTATAAACTGGTTATTCCGTTTAGCAGTTCCTGTAACCTTTTATCAAGGTTCTTAGCTTCCTTGAATGGAGTTAAGAGATGCTACTTTACTTAAGTTAGGACATGCTACTTTAGCTCAGAGGAGTTTGTTATTACCCCATCTGAAGCCTACTTCTGTCAATTCATCAATCTCATTCTCTGTCCAGGTTCGTGCCCTTGCTGGAGAGGAGTTGCGATAATTTGGAGGAGAAGATGCATTCTGGTTTTTGGAATTTCCAGCATTTTGCACTGGTTTTCCTCATCTTCATGGATTTATCTACCTTTGATCTTTTAGGCTGATGATCTTTGGATGAAGTGTTTGTGTGGGGGTCCTTTTTGTTGATGCTGATGTTGCTGCTTTCTGTTTGTTAGTTTTTCTTCTAACCGTCAGGCACCTCTACTGAAGGTCTGCTGGAGTTTGCTGGAGGTTCACTCCAGACTCTGTTCACCTGCGTATCACCAGTGGATGCTGCAGAATAGCAAGATTGCTGCCTGCTCCTTCCTCTGGAAGCTTCATCCCAGAGGAGCACCAGCCTGATGCCAGCTGAGCTCTCCTGTATGAGGCGTCTGTTGACCCCTGTTGGGAGGTCTCTCCCAGTCAGGAGGCACAGGGGTCAGGGACCCACTTGACAAGGCAATTTATCCCTTAGCAGAGTTCAACTACTGTGTTGGGAGAGTCCTCCTTGTCAGGATCAGTGGCTGTCTTCAGAGCCACCAGGCAAAAAAGTTTAAGTTCACTGAAGCTGCACCCACAGTCGCCCCTTCTCCTAGGCGCTCTGTCCCAGGGAGATGGGAGTTTTAGCTCCAAGTCCCTGACTGGGGCTGCTCCCTTTCTTTCAGAGATGCCCTGCCCAGTGAGGAGGAATCTAGAGTGGCAGTCTGGCCAGAGAAGCTTCACCACACTGTTGTGAATTCCACCCAGTCCAAACCTCCCAGCCTCCTTAGCACTGTCAGAGGAAAACCGCCTACTCAAGCCTCAGTAATGGCAGACGCCCCTCCCCCAACCATACTTGATCGTCCCAGGTTGACTTCAGGCTGCTGTGCTGTCATTTAGAATTTCAAGCCAGTGGTTCTTAGCCTGCTGGGTTCCATAGGAGTGGGACCTGCTGAGTGAGACCACTTGGCTCCCTGGCTTCAGCCCCCTTTCCAGGGAAGTGAATGGTTCTGTCTCCCTGGAGCCCTAGCTAGGATATAAAAACAAACAAACAAACAAACAAAAAACTGCAGCTAGCTCGGGTTCTGCCCAAATAGCTGCCCACTTTTGTGTTTGAAACCCAGGGCCCTGGTGATGTAAACACCCAAGAGAATCTCCTGGTCTGAGAATTGCAAAAATTGTGGAAAAAGCGTAGTATCCAGGCCAGGTAGCAGTCCTTCATGGCTTCCCTTGGCTGGGGTAGGGAGGTCCCCCGGTTACTTGCATTTCCCAAGTGAGGTGACACCTCACCCTGCTTCTACTCATCCTCTATGGGCTGCACCCACTACCTAACAAGTCTCAGTGAGATGAACTGGGTACCTCAGTTGCAAATGCAGAAATCACCTGCCTTCTGCATTGATCTCACTGGGAGCTGCAGACTGGAGCTGTTCTTATTCAGCCATCTACTCAGATCCCCTTGTTGTTTTTAACTACACACCAACCAAGCAATTGTGCAGCAAATATCAGTTAGGTGTCCCCTTATTTAATTCTACCTGTAGTATAGCATCCCCCACTTTAGACATCAATCATATGTAGTAGGCTGTCACCTATCCTTCTGACCAACCATATAAATCAGAGTTCTCAAGACCCCTCTTTGGGTTGCATTAATCAGATAGGGTGGCTCACAGAATTCAGGGCAACACTTTACTTACATTTACTTATTATTATAAAGGATATTATAAGGAATATAGATGAATACTCAGATGGAAGAGATGCATAGTGTGATGTATGGGAGAAGGGGCATGGAGATTCCATGCCCTCTCCAGGTGCCTCACTCTCCAGGAGCTGGCACATGTTCAGCTGTCTTGAAATTCTCCAAATCTAATCCTTTTGGGTTTTTACAGAAGTTTCATTATGTAGGCATGATTGATTAAATTGTTGACCATTGATTATCAGCCTAACCTTTAGCCCATTTCCCCTCCCAAGAGAATGGGAGGGTGAGGCTGAAAGTCTCAGTCTTCTAATCATGTGTGTTGGCCTATTAGCCATTTGCATATCTTTGGAGAGATGCCTATTCAAGTCCTTTGCCATTATTAAATCAAGTTGTTTTGTTGTCATTTTTTAGTTGTAGGAGTTCTTTATATATTCTAGATATTTACCCCTTATTAGATACATGATTTGCAACTGTTTTCTCCCATTCCATGGGTTAGCTTTTCACTCTTTTGATTATGTCCTTTGCAGAGAAATTTTACATTTTGATATAGTCCAATTTATTTTTTTCCTTTGTGGTCTGCGGTTTTGGTGTCATATCCAAGAAATTATTGCCAAATCCAATGTCATAAGGATCTCCTCATATGTTGTCTTATAAGAGTTTTATAATTTTAGGTTTTAATTTAGGTTTTTGATGCAGTTTCAGTTAATTTTATATGTGATTTGAGGTAAAGGTCAAACTTTTCTTATGCATGTGTATATCCAGTTTTCCCAACACCATTTGTCAAAAAGACTGTACTTTCCCCATTGAATGGTCTTGGCACCTTTATAAAAATCATCTAACCGTATGTGTGTGGGTTTATTTCTGGGCTCTCAATTCTAGACCATTGGTCCATATGTCTGACTTTATGCCAGTACCACACTATTTTGATTATATAGCTTTGTAGTAAGTTTTGAAATCAGGAAATGTGCAAACTCCAACTTCACTTTTTTTCTTCAGGATTGTATTTGTTATTCAGAGTCTGCTAATGTTTGAATGGTGGTGTCCTCTCCAAAGTTCATGTTGAAACTGAATCCCCAATGCAACAGTATTAAGAGATGTAGCCTTTGGAAGGTGACAAAGTCATGGGGGCTCTGCTCTCATGAATGGGATCAGTACCCTTATAGAAACGCTTAAGTTTGGAGGAAGTACTCTGTTGTCCATCTTTCCCTTCCACCATATGAAGACACAGTGTTCATCCCCCCTGCTGAAGGATGCAGCAGCAAGGTGCCATCTTGGAGGCAAACAGCGACCCTCACTCGACCCCAAACCTGCCAGTGCCTTGACCTTGGACTTCCCAGCCTCCATTACTCTAAGAAATAAGTTTCTATTCTTTATAAATTATTCCAACTTAAACATTCTGATATAACAGCACAAAGGAACTAAGACAGAGTTCCTTAAAATTCCCTATGAATTTTAGGATGGGATTTTCTATTTCTGGAAAAAAATGTTATTGGGATTTTGATAGAGATTGCACTGAATTTGTAGAATGCTCTTGGTAGTATTGACCTCTTAACAATATTAAATCTTTCAATCCATTAACATGAGATGTCTTTCCATTTATTGGTTTCTTCTTTAATTTCTTTCAACATCATTTTGTAGTTTTCAGTGTACTAGTCCTTAGGAATAAACTTAACCAAGGAGGTTAAGGTTAAGTTTATTCCTAAGTACTTTCTTGATGTTATTTGTAAATAGAATTGTCTTCTTAATTTCCTTTTGAATCATTCATTGTTATTTTATAGAAACACAACTGACTTTTTTCTTGTCAATTTTGCTTTCCAAAAGTTTGCTGAATTCATTTATTAGTTGAAGTTTTCCCTCCTCTTCAATATTTTGAAAGAGCTTGAGGAGGATTTTAAAATTATTTTAAAATATTTGGTAGAATTCAGTGAAGCCATCTGGTCCTGCTAAATTAATTTATTGCTTTTCCTGGAAACTTTAGGGTTTTCTGTTTATAAGATTATATTATCTGTGAACAGAGACAATTTAACTTCTTCATTTCTAATATAAACACCTTTTATTTATTTTTCTTGCCCAATTGCCCTGACTAGGACTTCCAGAACTATGTTGAATAGAAGTGGTAAGATTGGGCATTTTATGATTAAAACACTCAAACTAGGAATAGAAAAGAACTACTGAAGTTTTCTAATTTAAATGTTGTAATCATGAAAGGGTGTTCAATTTTGTCAAATATTTTTCCTAATCAATTGAGATAATATGAAGATTTTCTTCATTAATGTGATGTATTAAACTAATATTTTTATTTGTTCTGTATGTTGAACCATCTTTGCTTTCCAAGATTTAATCTCCCTTGGTCAGAGTGTATAATTCTTTCAATGTACTATTAAGTTCTGTTTGTTAGTATTTTGTTGAAGATTCTCATATCAGTATTCATCGAGGATATTGGTTTGTAGTTTTCTTTTCTTGTACTGTTTTTTCCTGACTTTGTGATTAGGCTAATGTTGCCTCAAAGAATGGAAGTTTTCCAATAGAATGAAATCTACCTCAAATGAAAGTTTTCCCTCTTCTTTAATATTTTGGAAGAACTTGAGGAGGATTGGTTTTAATTCTTTATATACATCACAGAGTTCACCAGTGAAGCCATTTGGTCCTGGGCTTTTCTTTGTTGGGATATTTTTCACGACTAATTTAATCTTTTTACTAGTTATAGATTTTTTAAAAGATTTCCTATTCTTTTATGATTGTCTTGGTGGGTTGTGCGTTTCTAGGAATTTGTCCATTTCATCTAGGTCATCCAATTTGTTAGTTTACAATTGTCTATAATATTCTTTTATACTGCTTTCTATTTCTGTAAAAATCCATAGTAATGTCTTCTCTTTAATTTCTGATTTTAGTTATTTAAGTCTCGTTTCTTTTGCTTAGTCAACTAGCTAAATATTTGACAATTTTGTTAATCTTTTCAAAAAGTCAACACTTAATTTCACTTATTTTTTCTGTTGTTTTTCTGTTCTTGATTTTGTCTATGTTCTAATTTCTATTTTCTTTCTTATGCTAGATTTGGGTTTAGAGTGTTCTTTTTTCTAGTTAAGGGGTAAAGTTAGGTTGTCAATTAGAGATTATTCTTTTTTTATTTGAGCACTTTTAACTATTTATTTTTCTTTCAGCATTGCTTTCACTATATCCCATAATTTTGGTATATTGCATTTTCATTTTTATTTGTGTCAAGGCATTTTGGAATTTCTCTTTTGATTTCTTCTTTGACATATTCATTGTTTCATTTTACATGCTTGTGGATTTTCATTTTCAGTCTGCTATTGATTTCTATTTCATTTCATTGCTATTGGAAAAAGTACTTCATATGATATCAACTTTGTAAAAATTATGAATATTTAGTTTGTGGCCTAATGTGTGATCTACTAATGCTTAAGTCTAAGACCTGAAACCATAAAAACTCTAGAAGATAACATTGGAAAAACTCTTCTAGAAATTGGCTTAATTTTACCAGTGGTCTATCAGTTTTATTTCCCTTTTGAAGAACCAGCTTTTGTGTCATTTATCCTTTCCATTTTTTTTTTTGTTTGTTTATTTGTTTCAATTTCATTTAGTTCTGCTATGGTCTTTGTTATTATTATTATTTTTTCCTGCTGGGTTTGGGTTTAGTTCATTCCTGTTTCTCTGGTTCATTGTGGTGTGACCTTAGATTGTAAATTTGTACTCTTTTTAAAAAACTTTATTTACTTATTATTATACTTTAAGTTCTAGGGTACATGTGCACAATGTGCAGGCTTGTTACGTATGTCTACATGTGCCATGTTGGTGTGCTACACTCATTAACTCATCATTTACATTAGGTATATCTCCTAATGCTATCCCTCCCCTCTCCCTCCACCCCGTAACAGGCCATGGTGGGTGATGTTCCCCTTCCTGTGTCCAAGTGTTCTCATTGTTCAGTCCCCAGCTATGAGAGAGAACATGTGGTGTTTGATTTTCTGTTCTTGTGATAGTTTGCTGAGAATGATGGTTGCCAGCTGCATCCATGTCACTACGAAGGACATGAACTCATAGTTTTTTNGTACATGTGCACAATGTGCAGGCTTGTTACGTATGTCTACATGTGCCATGTTGGTGTGCTACACTCATTAACTCATCATTTACATTAGGTATATCTCCTAATGCTATCCCTCCCCTCTCCCTCCACCCCGTAACAGGCCATGGTGGGTGATGTTCCCCTTCCTGTGTCCAAGTGTTCTCATTGTTCAGTCCCCAGCTATGAGAGAGAACATGTGGTGTTTGATTTTCTGTTCTTGTGATAGTTTGCTGAGAATGATGGTTGCCAGCTGCATCCATGTCACTACGAAGGACATGAACTCATAGTTTTTTATGGCTGCATAGTATTTCATGGTGTATATGTGCCACATTTTCTTAATCCAGTCTATCATTGATGGACATTTGGGTTGGTGCCAAGTCTTTGCTATTGTGAATAGTGCTGCAATAAACATACATGCACATGTGTCTTCATAGCAGCATGATTTATAATCTCCTTTGGGTATATACCCAGTAATGGGATGGCTGGGTCAAATGGTATTTCTAGTTCTAGGTCCTTGAGGAATCGCCACACTGTCTTCCACAATGGTTGAACTAGTTTACGGTCCCACCAACAGTGTAAAATTTTTCCTATTTCTCCACATCCTCTCCAACAACCTGTTTCCTGACTTTTTAATCATCGCCATTCTAACTGGTGTGAGATGGTATCTCATTGTGGTTTTGATTTGCATTTCTCTGATGGCGAGTGATGATGAGTATTTTTTCATGTGTCTGTTGGCTGCATAAATGTACTCTTTCAGACTTTTTGATGTAGGCATTTAATGCTATGAAGCTTCGTCTTAGCAATGCTTTTGCTGTATCCCAGAGGCTTTGATAAGTTGTGTCACTGTTATTCAGTTCAAAGAATTTTTAAATTTTCATCTTGATTTCATTGTTTACCTAAACATCATTTAAGGGCAGATTATTTAATTTTCATGTATTTGCATAGTTTTGAGGGATCCTTTTGGAGTTAATTTCCAGTTTTATTTCACTGTGGTCTAAGAGGGTATTTGATATAATTTTGATTTTTCTCAAATTTATCAAGACTTGTTTTGTGGCCTATCATGTGATCTATCTTGGAGAATGTTCCATGTGCTAATGATTGGAATGTATATTCTGCAGTGGTTGGTAGAATGTTCTGTAAATATCTGTTAAGTCCATTTGTTCTAGCGTATAGTTTAAGTCCATTGTTTCTCTGTTGACTTCCTTCCTTGATGACCTGTCTAGTGCTGTCAGTGGGAAATTGAAATCCTCCACTGTTATTGTGTTGCTGTCTATCTCATTTCTTAGGTCTAGTAGTAATTGTTTTATGAATTTGGGTGTTAGGTGCATATATATTTAGGATTGTAATATTGTCCTGTTGAACTAATCCTTTTCTAATTATATAATGTTCCTCTTTGTCTTTCTTTTTTTTTTTTTCTATTGTTGCTTTAGAGTCTGGTTTTTTTGTTTGTTTGTTTGTTTGTTTGTTTCTGATATAAGAATAGCTACCCCTGCTTACTTTTAGTTTCCATTTGCATGGAATATTTTTTTCCACTCCTTTACCTTAAATTTATGTGAGTCCTTATGTGTTAGGTGAGTCTCTTGGAGACAGAAGGTACTTGGTTGATGGATTTTTATCCATTCTGCCTTTCTGTATCATTTTAAGTAGAGCCTTTAGGCCATTTATATTCAATGTTAGCATTGAGATATGAGGTACTGTTCTATTAATCATGCTAGTTGGTGCTTAAGTATCTTGTTTTTTATTCGTTGTGTTATTGTTTCTTAGGCCCTGTGAGATTTATGCTTTAATGATTTTTTGTTTTGGTGTATTTCAAGATTTTGCTTCAAGATTTAGAACTCTTTTTAGTGTTTCTTGTAGTGCAGGCTTGGTGGTGACAAATTGTTTGAACATTTCTTTTGTCATAAAAGACTATCTCTCCTTCATTTATAAAGCTTAGTTTTACTGGATACAAAATTCTTGATTAACAATTATTTTGTTTAAGAAGGCTATAGATAGGACCCCAATCATTCTTGCTGATAAGGTTTCTGCTGACAAATCTTCTGTAAATCTGATAGGTTGTCCTTTATAGATACCTGATGCTTTTGTCTCACAGCTTTTAAGATTCTTTCCTTCACCTTGATTTTCGGTAACATGATGACTATGTGCCTAGGTGATGATCTTTTTGAAATGAATTTCACAGGAGTTCTTGGAGCTTCTTGTATTTGGATATCTAGATTTCTAGCAATACCAGGGAAGTTTTCCTCAATTATTCTGGCAAATAAGTTTTCCTAACTTTTAGACTTCCCTTCTTCCTCAGGAACACCAATTATTCTTAGGTTTGACTATTTAACATAATCCCAAATTTCTTAGAGACTTCGTTTAATTATTATTTTTTCTTTTTTGTTTTTAATATACTTTAAATTCTGGGGTATATGTGCAGGATGTGCAGATTTGTTACATAGGTATACACGTGCCATGGTGGATTGCTATACCCGTCAACTCGTTGTCTACATTAGGTATTTCTCCTAATGCTATCCCTCCCACCAGTATGTGATGTTCCTCTCCCTGTGTCCATGTGTTTTCATTGTTCAGTTCCAACTTATGAGTGAGAACATGCAGTGTTTGGTTTTCAGTTCTTGTATTAGTTTGTTGAGAATGATGGTTTCCAGCTTCATCCATGTCCCTGCAAAAGACATGAACTCATCCTTCTTTATGGCTGCATAGAATTCCATGGTGTATATGTGCCACATTTTCTTAATCCAGTCTATCATTGATGGGCATTTGGGGTGGCTCCAAGTAATTGCTATTGTGAACAGTGCTGCAATAAACATATTTGTGCATGTGTATTTATAGTAGAATGATTTATAATCTCCTTTGGGTATATACCCAGTAACAGGATTGCTAGGTGAAATAGTATTTCTAGTTCTAGATCCTTGAGGAATTGCTGCACTGTCTTCCACAATGGTTGAACTAATTTACACTCCCACCAATGGTGTAAAAGCATTCCTATTTCTCCACATCCTCTCCAGCATCTTTTGTTTCCTGACATTTTAATAATTGCCATTCTAACTGGCATGAGATGATATCTTATTGTGGTTTTGATTTGTATTTCTCTAACGACCAGTGATGATGAGCTTTTTTTCATGTTTTTGGGCAGCATAAATGTCTTCTTTTCAGAAGTGTCTGTTCATGTCTTTTGCCCACTTTTTGGTGGGGTTGTTTTCTTCTTGTAAATTTGTTTANTTGATTCTTTCTATCCATGAGCATGGAGTGTTTTTCCATTCGTTAGTGTCCTCTCTTATTTTCTTTAGCAGTGGTTTGTAGTTCTCCTTGAAGAGGTCCTTCACATCCCTTGTAAGTTGGATTCCTAGATATTTTATTCATTTTCTAGCAATTGTGAATGGAAGTTCACTCATGATTTGGCTCTCTGTTTGTCTGTTATTGGTGTATAGGAATACTTGTGATTTTTCTACATTGATTTTGTATCCTGAAGCTTTGCTGAAGTTGCTTATCAGCTTAAGGAGATTTAGGGCTGAGACAATAGGGTTTTCTAAATATACAATCATGTCTTCTGCAAACAGAGACAATTTGACTTCTTCTTTTCCTAATCAAATACTCTTTATTTCTTTCTCTTGCCTGATTGCCCTGGCCACAGCTTCCAATACTATGTTGAATAGGAGTAATGAGAGAGGGCATCCTTGTCTTGTGCTAGTTTTCAAAGGAAATGCTTCCAGTTTTTGCCATTCAGTATGATATTGGCTGCTGGTTTGTCACAAATGGCTCTTATTATTTTGAGAATTGTTCCATCAATGTCTAGCCCTTTACTGAGAGGTTTTTAGCATGAATGGGGTGTTGAATTTTGTTGAAAGCTTTTTCTGCATATTTTGAGATAATTGTGTGGTTTTTGTCATTGGTTCTGTTTATGTGATTGATTACGTTTATTGATTTGTGTATGTGGAACCAGCCTTCCATCCCAGGGATGAAGCTGACTTGATCGTGGTGGATAAGCTTTTTGATATGCTGCTGGATTCAGTTTGCCAGTATTTTATTGAGGATTTTTGCATTTATATTCACCAGGATTATTGGCCTGAAATTTTCTTTTTTTATTGTGTCTCTGCCAGGTTTTGGTATCAGGATGATGTTGGCCTCATAAAATGAGTTAAGGAGGATTCCCTCTTTTTATATTGTTTGGAATAGTTTCAGAAGAAATGGTACCAGCTCTTCTTTGTACCTCTGGTAGAATTTGGCTGTGAATCTGTCTGGTCCTGGTTGGTAAGCTATTAATTATTGCCTCAGTTTCAGAACTTATTGGTCCATTCAGGGATTTGACTTCTTCCTGGTTTATTCTTGGCAGGGTGTGTGTGTCCAGGAACTTATCCATGTCTTCTAGATTTTCTAGTTTATTTGTGTAGAAGTGTTTATAGTGTTCTCTGATGGTAGTTTGTATTTCTGTGGGGTCAGTGGTGATATCCCCTTTATCATTTTTTTTGCATGTATTTGATTCATCTCTCTTTATTAGTCTGGCTAGTGGTCTATTTTGTTAATCTTTAAAGAAAACCCAGCTCCTGGATTTATTGATTTTTTTGAATAGTTCGTCATGTGTCTATCTCCTTCATTTTTGCTCTGATCTTAGTTATTTCTTGTCTTCTGCTAGCTTTTGAATTTGTTTGCTCTTGCTTGTCTAGTTCTTTTAATTGTGATGTTAAGGTGTCAATTTTAGATCTTCCCTGCTTTCTCTTGTGGGCATTTACTGCTATAAATTTCCCTCTCCACACTGCTTTAAATGTGTCCCAGAGTTTCTGGTATATTGTGTTTTTGTTCTCATTGGTTTCAAAGAACATCGTTATTTCTGTCTTCATTTTGTTATTTACCCAGTAGTCATTCAGGAGCAGGTTGTTCAGTTTCCATTTAGTTGTGCAATTTTGAGTGAGTTTCTTAATCCTGAGTTCTAATTTGATTACACTGTGGTCTGAGACACTGTTTGTTATGATTTCTCTTCTTTTGTATTTGCTGAGGAGTGTTTTATTTCCAGTTATGTGGCAATTTTAGAATAAGTGCAATGTGGTGTTGAGAAGAATGTATATTCTGTTGATTTGGTGTGGAGAGTTCTGTAGATGTCTATTAGGTCTGCTTGGTCCAGAGCTGAGTTCAAGTCCTGGATATCCTTGTTAATTTTCTAATATTGACAGAAATATTGGGGTGTTAAAGTCTCCCACTATTATTGTGTGGGAGTCTAAGTCTCTTTGTAGGTCTCTAAGAACTTGCTTTATGAATCTGGATTCTCCCGTAATGGGTGCATATATATTTAGGATAGTTAGCTACTCTTGTTGTATTGATCCCTTTACCATTATGTAATGCCCTTCTTTGTCTCTTTGGATCTTTGTTTGTTTAAAGTCTGTTTTATCAGAGACTAGGATTTCAACCCCTGCTTTGCTTGGTAAATTTTCCTCCACCCCTTTATTTTGAGCCCATGTGTGTCTTTGCATGTGAGATGGGTCTCCTGAATACAGCACACCCATGGGTCTTGACTCTTTATCCAATTTGCCAGTCTATGTCTTTTAATTGGAGGCATTTAGCCCGTGTACATTTAAGGTTAATATTGTTATGTGTGAATTTGATCCTGTCATTATGATGTTAGCTGGGTATTTTGCCCTTTAGTTGATTCAGTTTTTTCATAGCATCGATGGTCTTCACAATTTGGTATGTTTTTGCAGTTGTTGGTACCAGTTGTTCCCTTCCATGTTTAGTGCTTCCTTCAGGAGCTCTTGTAAGGCAGGCCAGGTGGTGACAAAATCTCTCAGCATTTGCCTGTCTGTAAAGGATTTTATTTCTCCTTCACTTATGAAGATTAGTTTGGCTAGAAATGAAATTCTGGGTAAATTCTTCCTTTAAGAATGTTGAATATTGGCCCCCACTCTCTTCTGGCTTGCAGGGTTTCTGTAGAGAGATCCATGTTAGTCTAATGGGCTTCTCTTCATGGGTAACCCGACCTTTCTCTCTGGCTGCCCTTAACATTTTTTCCTTCATTTCAGCCTTGGTGCATCTGACAATTATGTGTCTTGGGGTTGTTCTTCTCGAGGAGTATCTTTGTGTTGTTTTCTATATTTCCTGAATTTGAATGTTGGCCTGTCTTGCTAGGTTGGGGAAGTTCTCCTGGATAATATCCTGAAGAGTGTTTTTCAACTTGGTTTCATTCTCCTCATCACTTTCAGGTATATCAATCAAACATAGATTTGGTCTTTTCACATAGTCCCATATTTCTTGGAGGCTTTGTTCATTTCTTTTCACTCTTTTTTCTTTAATCTTGACTTCACGCTTTATTTCATTGAGTTGATCTTCAATCTCTGATATTCTTTCTTCCTCTTGATCAATTTGGCTGTTGAAACTTGTGTATGCTTCTCGAAGTTCTTATGCTGTTTTTTTCAGCTCTATCAAGTCATTTATATTCTTCTCTAAACTGGTTTTCTAGTTAGCAATTCATGTAACCTTTTTTCAAGTTTCTTAGCTTGCTTGCTTTGGGGTAGAACATGCTCCTTTAGCTTGGAGGAGTTTGTTATTACCCACCTTCTGAAGCATACTCTGTCACTTCATCAAACTCATTCTCCATCCAGTTTTGTTCCCTTCCTGGCAAGGAGTTGTGATCCTTTGGAGGAGAAGAGACATTCTGGTTTTTGGAATTTTAGCATTTTGCACTGGTTTCTCCCCATCTTCATGGATTTATCTCCAAAGATTTATCAAAGACCAAAGTCTTTGATGTTGGCAACCTTCAGATTGGGTTTCGTTGTGAATGTCCTTTTTGTTGATGTTGATGCTGTTCCTTTCTGTTTGTTAGTTTTCCTTCTACCAGTCAGGCCCCTCTGATGCATGTCTGTTGGAGTTTGCTAGAGGTCCACTCCAGACCATTTGCCTGGGTATCACCAGCATAGGCTGCAGAACAGCAAAGATTGCTGCCTGTTCCTTCCTCTTGAAGCTTCAACCCAGAGGGGCACCTGCCAGATGCCAGCCAGAACTCTCCTGTATGAGGTGTTTGTTGATCCCTGCTGGGAGGTGTCTCCCAGTGAAGAGGCATGGGCATCAGGGACCAACTTGAGGAGGCAGTCTGTCCCTTAGGAGAGCCCAAGCACGGTGCTGGGAGCTCCGCTGCTCTCTTCAGAGCTGTCAGGCAGGAATATTTAAGTCTGCTGAAGCTGTGCCCACAGCCGCCCCTTCCCCCAGGTGCTCTGTTCCAGGGAGATGGGAGTTTGATCTATAAGGCCCTGACTGGGGCTGCTACCTTTCTTTCATAGGTGCCCTGCCAGAGAGGAGGAATGTAGAGAGGCAGTCTGGCTACAGTGGCTTTGCCAAGCTGCGATGGGCTCCACCTAGTTTGAACTTCCTGGTGGCTTTATTTATGATGTGAGGAGAAAACCACCTATTCAAGCCTCAGCAATGGTGGACGCCCCTTCCCGCACCAAGCTGGAGCATGGTCAGGTCGTGCTCAACTTCAGACTGCTGTGCTGGCAGCGAGAATTTCAAACCAGTGGATCTTAGCTTGCTGGGTTCTGTGGGGGTGGGATCCACTGAGCTAGACCACTTAACTCCCTGGCTTCGGCCCCCTTTCCAGGGGTGTGAACGGTTCTGTCTCACTGGCATTCCAGGCACTACTGGGGTATGAAGAGGAACTCCTGCAGCTAGCTCGGTGTCTGCCCAAATGGCTGCCCAGTTTTGTGCTTGAAACCCAGGGCCCTGGTGGCATAGGCACCAGAGAGAATCTCCTGGTCTGAGGGTTGCGAAGACCATGGAAAAAGCATAGTGTCTGGGCTGGAATGCACTGTTCATCACAGCACGGTCCCTCATGGCTTCCTTTGGCTAGGGGAGGGAGTTCCCCAACCCCTTGCATTTCCTAGGTGAGGCAATGTCCCACCCTGCTTCTGTTCGCCCTCTGCGGGCTGCAGTCACTGTCTAACCAGTCCCAATGAAATGAGCCAGGTACCTCAGTTGGAAATGCAGAAATCACCCGCCTTCTGCATTGATCTTGCTGGGAGCTGCAGACCGGAGCTGTCTCTATTTGGCCATCTAGCCAGCCACCCCCTACTCAATATTTTTACAATTTAATATTTTCTGTGGACTAATATATGCTCATTGTTTCTGAATATTTCAAGTAAACTTGTAAAGGTTGATTTTCTGTTCTCTGAATATAGAACGCATATCTACAACAAATTATACCTTTTAATTATATTTAGTGCCAGGTGTGGTGGCTCACACCTGTAATCCCAGCACTTTGGGAGGCCGAGGTGGATGGATCACCTGAGGTCAGGAGTTCAAGACCAGCCTGACCAATATGTTGAAACCCCATATCAACTAAAGAATACAAAAATTAGCCAGGCATGATGGTGGGTGTCCGTAATCCCAGCTACTTGGGAGGTTGAGGCAGGAGAATCATTTGAACCCAGGAGGCGGAGGTTGCAGTGAGCTGAGATCGTGCCATTGCACTCCAGCCTGGGTGACAGAGCAAGACTCGATCTCAAAATAATAATAATAATATTAATATTTAGGTCTTCTATGTTCTTATTTTTTTTCTCACTCCCTTAATGCAGTGAAGGAAAGAAGTCTGCAAACATAGAATCAGAAGCAAGAACATACAGAGAGGGTCCTCTTGGTGTTAATCTCAATGTCATTTCCACCATTCTTCATTACCGCCATCATTTTTACAGGGTAATTATTTTCTATTTGGTGCTTAGCGATTTCAGAATGAATTTCTGTCACTTACAATAAGAGCATTGATTATGACAATATTCCAGTTCACTAATATTTTCCCTGGCTTTAGTACTTGCTAGTCTGTATTTTCTCTTTCCTTCAATAATTTATTCTTTTCCTTTTGAATTAAATATAATTTTGCAAAGTGCCTCAAATTCCCTGTGAAAGGAAGCAAGCTATAAACCTGAACATAATATCAAATAACTCCAAATATAGTACTTTTTCCCCTCTGCTGCAGCAGCCCGTCATGGTAGTCTGTGATATACAGAAAAGGTGACTCAGTTTCTGTAGTCTGTGATTCAACATTCAAAGGAGGCTGTGATACATTTTTTGAAGGTTTACTTTTAAAATGGTGAAAATAAGCAGTTTCCAATGGAGTAAATGCTAAGCCTCCGTTATCTGGAAAATCTACTTATGTGGAAAAGTACATGCTGGGCGTGGTGGCAGGCGCCTGTAGTCCCAGCTACTCAGGAGGCTGAGGCAGGAAAGTGGCGTGAACCCCGGAGGCAGAGCTTGCAGTCAGCGGAGATCCCGCCACTGCACTCCAGCCTGGGTGACAGACTGAGACTCCATCTCAATCAATCAATCAATCAATCAATACAAAAAGACAACCAAGGGTGGATTGGCAGCTGTTATTTTAGTACCGGTATTTTAAAAAAATTCAACATCTTTATTTAGGTTTAATTGCCATAAGATAAATATGTGCCAAAAAATAATAAGTGGCACATATTGAAAGTATACATTTTGAAAATGTTGACATGTATAAACCTGTAAAGCTATCACCTGAATCAAAATAATAAACCTATCCATTACCCCTAAAGTTTCCTCATGCCGCTTTATAATTTCTCCATCCTGTTCATTTCCTTACTCAGCATCCCCACAGGAAACAACCACTGATCTGCTTATCACTATAGATTTTCACTTTCTAGAACGTTCTATAAATGGAAGTATACATAATGTACTTTTCGTTGGGCTTCTTTCATCCTGTGTAATTATCCTGAAATTCCTCTATATTGTTGCATGTTATCCGTAACTCATTTTTATTGAAGAGTAATATTTAATTGTATGGATATGTCATAGTTTACCCATTCATCTGTTGAAGAACATTTCTTTTTTAGCTACAAAGTTTTTATGAACATTCATGTACAATTCTTTGTATGGATGTATGCTTTATTTCCTGAGTAAATACCTAGGAGTCCATGGTCAGTCTATGTAGTCCATTTAATTTTAGCCATTTTAATAGTTGTGTAGTAGTGTCTCGTTATGGTTTTAAGTTGCATTTTCCTAATTAGTAAGGATGTTGAGCTTCTTTTCCTGTACTGACTGGCTATCCGTATATGTTTTGTAGTGAAGCATTTATTTAAATGATTTATCTTTTTAAAGACTGAGCTGTTTTCTTACTGATGCTCAAAAATTCTTTATGTATTCTGGATATAAATCCTGTAATCAGATACATGACTTGCAAATATTTTCTTCTAAGCATGGCTTGTTTTTCATTCTCTAATCAGTGTCTTTGAAGTGCAGAGTTCTTAATTTTGATGAAGTTCTATTTATCAGTTTGTTCCTTTATGGATTGTGTGTTTGGTGTCACATGAAAGACATCTTTGTCTAACCTAAAGCCACAAAGGCTTTCTCCTGTGCTTTCTTCTGGAAGTTTTATAACTAGCTTTTACATTTATACCTATGAACTATTTTGAATTAACTTGTGTCTAGTAGTTGGGATCAAAGTTTAGTTTTTTACTTATGGACATCCAGTTTTTCCAGAAGTATTTGTCAAAAAGACCATCTTTTCTCCACTGAATTGCCTTTGCACTTTTGTTGAAAATCAGCCATCTATGTATGTGCAGTCTTGATTACTGTAGCTTTAAAAATCTTGAAATCAGGTAGTATTAGTCTTCCCACTTTTCTTTCTGAAAGAAAACAAAATGGGAAGAGTAACACTACCTGACTTCAAGATTTATAAAGATATTCTAGGTGCTTTGTGTTTCAACAGAAATTTTAGAATCAGTTTCTCAAGTTTTACGAAAAAGTATGCTGGGATTTTGATAGGGATTACAAAATGACACCTTAACAACACTGACTGTTCTGATATATAAACACGTCATGTCTCTCTAGTTACTTCCGTTTTCTTTCATTTCTCTCAATAATATTTTATAGTTTTCAGTGCATACGTCTTTCACATTTTTGTTATGTTTATTCCTAAATATTACATATTTTTATGGTATTGGTACTGTGTGTGACTAATATATAGAAATGTGACTGATTTTTGATTATTATTCATATTGACCTTGTATTCTGCAACCTTGCTAAATGTACTTATTAGTTCTAGAAACTTTGTAGATTCCATTGGATTTTTTGAGATAGTCAATCATGTAATCTGTGAACAAGGATAGTTTTGCTCCTACCTTTGCGATCTAGATGACTTTAGTTTCTCTTTTCTTCCTTATTTCAATGGTTATGAACTTCCAATACACTATTGAATAGAGCAGATGTTCTTGTTTCTGTTCCTGATCTTGGAAGGAAAGCATCTCCCTTTCACCATTAAGCGAGACATTAGCTGTAGGTTTTTCATAGATGTCCTTTATCAGGTTGAGAAAATTCCTCTAAGTTTGCTGGGGAGTTTTCTTCTTTTCTTTTCTTTGACCATTACTATCACTTGTCTTAGTCTGTTTGGCCTGATATAACAAAATACAAAAGGCCGAGTAGCTTATAAATAACAGAAATTTATTTCTTACAGTTCTAGAGGCTAAGAAATCCAGTATCGATATCTGGTGAAGGTCCACTGTCTGATGCATAGATGTCCCTGATAGCTGTGTCCTCATGTGGTAGAAGAATGAAGGCAGCTTTCTGGGTCCTCTTTTATAAGGTCACAAATCTCATTCATGAGGACCCCACCTTTATTATCTAATCACCTCCCAAAGGCCCCACCTCCTAATATCATCACATTGGTAATTAGGTTTCAACAGATGAACTTCGAGGGACACAAGCATTCAGACAACAGCATCACTTGTACCCCAAATGTCAAAAATGTTATGTTCTATAGAGTGCATTGGACCCTATGGATTTTAAGGGTACCTTAGAGTCCATCTGAGTTTGCATATACTCATTCCCTCATCCTTTGCTAGCCAACTTTCTTGGAGTACAGGCCTAGAAATAGATTGGGGTGTTCCAGTCTCCTCAATAAGCTTACCTCTGAAGTTCCCTTATGACTAGCAGCTAATCTAATGTAATTTGTGACAAATTGCTTCTCTGGTTCAAATGGGTTTGATAATACTTGTAGTTTCAAATTTAGTATCTCCTCTTACTGAATCTGAGAAAAAGGTTCTTGACATAAAATAATTAACATGTAGGCCGGGCGCGGTGGCTCAAGCCTGTAATCCCAGCACTTTGGGAGGCCAAGGCGGGTGGATCATGAGGTCAGGAGATCAAGACCATCCTGGCTAACATGGTGAAACCCCGTCTCTACTAAAAATACAAAAAACTAGCCGGGCGAGGTGGCGGGTGCCTGTAGTCCCAGCTACTCGGAGGCTGAGCCTGGAGAATGGTGTGAACCCGGGAGGCGGAGCTTGCAGTGAGCCAAAACCCCCCCCTGCCCTCCAGCCTGGGCGACACAGCGAGACTCCGTCTCAAAAAAAAAAATAATAATAATAATAATAATAATTAACATGTATAATTAGAGCTTTTAGTAATAATGCTGTGATTAGAAACTTTTGTGTACTGTGCATCATAGCAACTGAAGCCATCATTGGGAGAGCAGTGAGTGTAGATAAACGAGAAGAAATCTATCTGTCTGTCTATACATGTTTTATTCTGTCTTTGCTATTGATTACATGAAGGCATTGGAGGCCCCCCTGACACTTTCATAATTTCTTAATAACAAAGAAATGTGTAAATCTCTTTCCAAGATACCATAATGGGAAGAACAATAGTAATACTTTATACACAACTATGTAAAGTTTTAGACTAAAAAGCTTCCGTATAGTCGCTAAATATATACATTTTAGTTGAATGAATTCCTCAATTTATTTGATCACAGTAAATAGATTATTCTCTTTTATCTAGTAGAAGGGCACACCATTGGGAATTATACTAAATGTGTATATGCACTGAGGGTAGCATTAAAATGCCTACTGCACATATAGAGGAAATTTTAAATTCTGGAGTCATGCCAAAACATACTAGGTTGACAATTGCATCTCTTCATATTTGCACTGCTGGGATCATAGAGATGCTCAGATAGATGTGATAATGACACTGCGGTTCAAGTGACAATATGAGGCAAAAAATAATAGTAGAAGCAGTGGAACCATATGACAATTTTATAGACCTTAGAAAGAAAAAGAAAACATAGCCCAAATGAAAATTGGGCTCCAAGCTCTGTCTCTTCTCCATCTCTTTCTCTTTCTTTATGTCTGTCTATCCCTCTCTCTCTCAGCATATCTCTCTCGCTCTGAGTTTTCTAAATAATCTTTTTAAGACAAATTTGGAGTGTCATTGTTCCTGGCAAATATTATACATGGATAAGGAGATGGAAGAGAAAAAAAATGAGGATTGGTAATAGAGGAGAAGAGGTAGGCTAAATGTGAACTTGCAAATGCAA
The DNA here is from genome assembly GCF_001698545.2 of Rhinopithecus bieti. NCBI lineage: Eukaryota > Metazoa > Chordata > Mammalia > Primates > Cercopithecidae > Rhinopithecus > Rhinopithecus bieti. Next base: position 389,853 of record NW_016820251.1, on the reverse strand, counting down.
TTTTTACTGGCAAAAGGAAAAAAAGTCTGTGGGCTAAATTACTTCTGAAAACTATTTACACATCTTTTTCCTATTTGATACTTTTATTCTCTTTGTGCAAATTTTACAGATTTCAGTTAGTTACCTAAATAAACTTCTGCCAGAAACCAAGAGAAGACCATTAATCTCATCTGCCAACAAGGAAGCTAAATCAGGAACTGAAATCTCCTTCCTCAAGGCAACAATTAAGTGAATACACCAAGCAGACTGCTACACTATCTTCTCTGATCTGAACAGAATAACTGAAGATGTGTACTAATAGTAACACCTCAGATTCTTGATTTGACTTACCATCTGCAGGGCATCGCATTTTGCTCACAATATGAACTGAATTCAAGTAATGTGATAATAGTCTTGAGATTCCAAATTTCAAGAAAACAGACTGAAATTTTAGTAACTAAATCCTTCTTTGCAAATTAGTCATAGAAATGAAACTAGTGATTTAATAATGTTTTTAATCCTGCTCAATCTATTCACTAATATGAGAACTTGCTGAAGAATTGAGCAGTATACTGTAACCTACTAGACATAGACTCTCACTATTGGGTTGACATTCACTAAAATTCACAATTATGTCAAAGTAAGATTTTATAGTCAAGTTTTATTTGCTCTAGCCAAATTTTAATCTAAACTATTGGGGAAAATTCTGCACTCATCCAGTACATCTGCATGCTTTTGACTAGTTAACATGTTAATCAAGAAAAGAGCTATGCTGTCCAACTATTAAATAAGTTATTTGGAAAAGAAAAGAAATTTGTCGACGAATGTGTGAGTGAAATGTTTCCAAGAAGAAATTATAAATGGACTCTATTTTAGTTCTCTCCTATTACGAATGACAGGTTTAACATTCTTAGAAACCTTAAGAATATAATAACATCTTTAAAAGCCTCTAGGGATTATTGTACATTAATATATCAGTCAGTAAATTATTTATCTAAAAATTAATCTTCCTAAACAGATTTCCACCCCTCTTCAATTTGAAAGCTAAACTTCTGAGTCTCCACTTCAGCAACTTCATATCTGAAGAGCCTACATCTGTAAAAACATTTCAAATGAAAACACTAAGACAACCCCCAGAGAAGCAAATAAAATGGGAATTAAGTATATAGCAGCCTTTCTACAGTTACATTCCTAACAATAGCAGATTCTAATTTGATGCCAAACAGAGGTTATATAACAAAATCAGTGAGCAATCTAGTTCTTTTAGTTTCAGTAGAACATTTAGGTACTTCGGCAGTTCTGTCTCTATTTCCCCATTTATGCCAATATGGATGGATTACGTGTCTCCAAGACCTGGAAGCAGAGGGCACATTAGCTAGGAAGAAGCATGATCGTACACTAGAGCAAGTGGCAGAAGAAGGGTACGATGAAACGTCTAGGCTCCAAGGGATATGCTGTTAATACAATTGCCAAAACACAAATGTCTAAGACGGATTTAAATTTTCAAGTCATAATTTAAAATTAGCCAGACTTTAACAGGCTTACACAAACCATGTTATTGGTTAGTAAGACCACTAACCGACAGTAAGACAACCTACCACCAAAAAAAGACACTAAGCCTACTTTAGGGTACTAGTAATATGTTTTGGGGTTTGTTTTTTTGTTTTAATTCTCGCTCCAATTTACATCCATCGTCTGGACTGTTAAATTTTAAAACCAATTTTTTTTTTTCTAAATTGTCATTAAAGATAACAAGACATAATTTTATAAAACATGAAGGCATTACAATTCTAAGTTTCGAGGAGTCTCCAACTTATCTTTAGAACTCAGGATTTAAATGTAGCCATTAGTTTTCACTCATTTCAGATTTTGGTAAAGGTGCTATAAACATTCAGGGAAGCATCTTTGATCCATTTCTACAATCAAAGAATGACAAGATGTTATCTTCAGAAATGACTTGACAAGCGACTCTTGTGCAGAAAACTTTCAGCATGAGAACACTGGGTAGGCAGATTTGAGGCACAGTTTGAAGCAAACTTTTAAATTGTGGTAAAATATATAGAACATAAAATGTACCATCTTAATTATTTTTAAGTGTACTATTCAGTGGAATTATTCACAATGTGTGCAACTATTTCCATTATCCATAATCCAGAGCTTTTTCACCATCCCAAACAGAAACTCTGATCCTATTGAACAGTAATTCCCGTTTCCTCTTTTCCCCTAGTTCCTTTCAGCCCCTGGTAACCACTAGTCTACTTTCTACATCTATGAATTTAAAGCAAACTTTTTTTTTTTTTAAGCAAAAAACAATCCAACAAACAGAACTCCTCCACTTCTACAGGGCCTAGGCAGTCAGACCACAAGTTCATAAACCTGTCAGTGAGGCCATGGGGTCCTATTTTCCCCTGCATTTCAGCCGTCAAATTTTTTTACATCTATTTTGACAGGTAGACCATACACAATCTTTTTATTTCTTTATGAATTTAGCAAATATTATCTGAGTGCCTACATATGGCCGGCACTCTTTTAGTTCTGGAAGAAACTAAGACAGACCTGGTCGCTGCCCTCGCAGACCTCACATTCTGGTTGACACTGCTTCATTTATCCCCAAACTCTGAAAAGCATGGAAGAGTGTGCAATTTTGATGAGATACCGATGATATGTGTCAATAACCCCATTTTCAGTATCAGAATTGCTAGAACATTATCCACTTTTCACTGTTGTATTTGGTCAGTGCTTTAGAGGTGATAGATAGAAGAAAAGTTGAACTCTTTTCCCAATGGATGAATATGATGATGAATATTATGCCCTTATGTTGGTCTTCTGAGTCTCTGTATCATTTAATTCAACATCCGATAAAACATATAGAAACTAGTGATAGTTTAGGTTTTCTAATATTTTCTATTTTCAATATCCAATTTGGGATTCCATTATATGAAATGCCCAGAATAGGCAAATCCAAAGAGACCAAAAGATTAGTGGGTTAGGGGCTGGGATAGAAGGGAATGAGGAGTGACTGCTAATGGGTACAGGGGTTTCTTTTTGGGGTGATAAAAATGTATAAAATAGTGGTGACAGTTGTACAACCTTGTGACTATATCAAACACTGAACTGTATACTTTAAAATGGTGATTTTATGGTGTGTGAATTATATCAATTAAAAAAATAAAAAATTTAGGTATTCAATCAAGTTAGACAAAAAGGTAGTGAGAACACATCTTTTAAGTCCATAAATAGCTACCAGAGGGCCCTTCCTACAGACTGTAAAAAACAGGTCGGTCCATTCTGCAGTGGCTGCAAACAGGCAATGTATGCTGGGGCAATCTGTGAACTCAGATTCAGGTTGGGCAGCATCTGGACAGGAAGTAGAGGAGAAAATCATCTGGTCAGATGAGACTGTCTCCCCATCAGCAGAGGCCCTAATACATCCTTAAACCACATTCAAACTCCCACATATGCTTGAAGCAACAGGAATTCAGGTACAGACAGAAATTACTAGGATTTATCTGCAAGGGAACTCCTATGTTTATACAGATATGGTATTAGATATACCTGGTAGACATTAAACACCCCTCCTATGTAGTACATGCCTGCATTAAACATGGAAACTAGACTTTTTCCATGAAAAAAACCACAGAAATTTTAAAGGTAAATCTGATTTTACCTTAAAATATTTGATATTTTCCTGTTACTGGAAACTTATTCACCCACCCATGCCTGCACCCACTCACTGATTTATCTACTGTGGTCTTACTCATTAACTCCTAGGCAAAATCAGTGTAAAAACATTCGATGCCACTTACAAATGGAATGGTTATTGCTAAAAGGACTACAAAAGAGAGTGAAGATTTCAGACTCCCCTAGTTGTAAGACAAAAAATAGTATGTAAACACTTGAGAAAAAAAGACAGTCATTTGAAATAGGAAAACTCGAACACTTTGCCAACTCTGTTTAGAAAAAAAAGAACTCAAGCTGCTCAAGAACTCAGAGATGCACACAATTATGATTTTATTTGTTAAATTACAATAGCCAAAAGAGCTTTACAGAAGGCAAAATCAACTACACATCCATTTTAGGAAAGTTCTTTTTGTTTCTCTAAATCAGAGGCCCCCTCTAGTGTTTGAAAGCAGTCTCAGGCACCACACAATGCAATTGCAGCAAACGGTCACAGCATTTTACCCCAGACCTTTCAAGACAAAAGGCATACTTCTGTTCCATTCAAGTGGCACAAAAATCAATGAGAGAAATAGCTAATCATAATTAATATTGCAAATTCCTGCTATGATTCACAGATTCATTATCCTCTCATTCAGTAATTTATTATTTACTGCTGGGTTATTTTTTAGAAGATTAATGCTCTGTTAATAAGGAAAAAAATAAAAGCATAGGGACTTTAATCTCCCTAGTAAGAAATATATCTCATTTAAAATGACAGAAAATTAATGTTACCATATATCCTACTCTGCTTTGATGGAAGTTATTGGTAACTTCCTAAAGTATATACTTAATTACATTTGGAAATCAGAACTTTTTAAAGTACATATATTTTGAAATTCAACCTAATCTGTGACTTTGCTAAAACTTTTTCAGTACTCTGTAAAAGGAGGTGGGAAGCGTTGCTTTGAGGACAAATGTTGGCTCTGAAGAATATGATATAAAGGAACTCTTAGAGTTTATACAGACATGGCACTGAATAAATTCAATGACTGAATCTCGTGCACTTTGAAAAAGACTGATTGAAATTAGGGGGAGTAAAAAATAGTTGATTTTCATTCTATTTTTTCAGCTAATGTCTTTATGTGTCTGTTTCCATGTTCTATTACAGAGGGTTTAAGCTGACAGCTAGTATTACTATAACTGGAAAATAAAAACAAATCTCTAATTTTAACAAAATAAAACAATGCAAACTTGAGGAAGAAACCAACAGAGAAAACTATATTAAGCTAATACTTCATGTTCTTAAAAGTTATAAGTACACTGAGAATTTGAAAATTCAATAGCTCTTGAAACAAATTTAATCTGTATTAACTTTATTTAAATAAATGACCAATTTGTCACCCAACATGTCATATGGCTTCTCTGCACTGATCTTGCTTTGTTTTCAAACTTGTCACTTGCAAATATTGTAAGTTAAGAAAAAAAGGTCATCTAAAATGAGTTAAACTGGTTACAATTGGTTTCAACTTTTAAGAATTTACATTCAAATGGAATAGGATGCAGCATATTTAAAGTGCAAGATACACTCTTTTGGCTCAACATGAAATATTATAGAACTGGAAATTACCGCAGTCATTTCTCCTACAATTCACTTAGTGAAAAGCTGTTTTGAAAGTTAGCCACCAGATTATAAACTACGAAAAACACTGAGAAGTCATTTAAAATGAGTATATAAAATGCAAATTACAAATAAAACCAGTGTGGGAGAGGTAGCATAAAGTAAATAAGATCAAATAAATACTATACAATAACATACAAAATTTTGCTTATAAAAAATTGAAAATACCATTTTAAAACATCCATTTTCCTCACTTTTGAAGGTTTTACAAAGAAATTAAAATTCAGACTTAGAGTCTCTATAAAGCTTTTCCAAATGTTATTAATTACTGGCATTGCTTTTTGCCAAAATCTCTCTGATCTTTCGGTCGAGTTCACTTATTATTCGATCCTCGTGATTATACACACCCGTTCTCATCAAAGTATCCCTTTCTTCTATTAGGCGAGTCAAATAATCATCCAAGCCTTCTTCCAATACACTGCCATGGGGACCATCCTTTTTTCCACTTGCAGTCTCTCTGGAATCCTGGTATTGTTTTTGCTCTTGTTGCCTTAACCTGAGAAGTCAAGAACAAATGCCACTCTAGCAACTGTGTTGGTTTTCTTAACATCACTATTTAAAAACAAAATGATTCAATGGTAAAATAAGGTTTCAGTAATAGTTTCAGGAAGAAAACAAAAACAATGTTCCACTTGGCTAGTCAACAGTCTGCACATTTATAAAAGGCAACTTTAAAAACAATACTTGCTTTTCTAATTACAAAATACATGAAAACTAGATATTTTGGAGCTATGTAAAGAAGAAAAAAATATCATCTGTAATGTGATCCCAATTTGAGTAACATTTTTCTGTATTTTCAAGTTTAAAAAATGCATATATGTACTTAAAATATGTATGTCTTGAAAAACTTAATGATACTACATATGCAATTCTGTATACTACTTTTCTCATTTATATAGTGATTTTTTTATATCATTAAATGTTCTTCTAAATTGTTTTATAATATTCCATCATTTGGGGTATCATCATTTAGTCATCCTTTATTATTGATCTTTAGGTTGCTCGTTTTTAAACCTTTGTTGTTGCTGTTTTGAACGTATTTAAAAAAATTCATTCAACAAACATTTATTTGTGCCAAACAAGTTTTGGGGATACAGAAGTGAACCAAGAAAATTCCCTACTATTATGGAGTTGTATCTCTAATTATTTGTAGAAAGTGAAATTCTATATGTATGTGTGGTTCAAAGGGCATATGCATGTTAAGGTTTTGTATGGATATCTTCAAGTTATGTTTGTTATAATCTCATTTGGGGATGAGAAAAGGAGAGTAGATGCTGACCTGCGATTTGGGTATTTCCAAAAGAACACTGTTGGTCAAACTGTCTTGAAAATGGAGCAGTAATAATAATACTTAGTATATTTTGTTTGTTTGAGACAAGGTCTTACTCCGTCGCCCAGGCTGGAGTGCAGCGGTGCGATCACAGCTCACTGCAGCCTCAACCTCCTGGGCTCAATGGATCTGCCCACCTCAGCCTCCTGAGTAGCTGGGACTATAGGCCATGCCACCACGCCCAGCTAATTTGTGTGTGTGTGTGTGAGATATATATATATATATATATATATAGTTTTGTAGAGACGGCATTTCAGTATGTTTTCCAGGCTAGTCTCAAACTCCTGGGCTCAAGTAATCCACTTGCCTCGGCCTTCCAAAGTGCTGGGATTACAGGTGTGAGCCACTGTACCTGGCCTACTTACTAAGTGATAATAACACTAAATTTGGATATGGAATATGTTTAATTTAGAACGTACAATTAAGATATAATTTTGGCTGGGCACAGCGGCTCATGCCTGTAATCCCAGCACTTTGGGAGGCCGAGGCAAGCAGATCACCTGAGATCGGGAGTTCAAGACCAGCCTGACTAACATGGAGAAACTCCATCTCTACTAAAAATACAAAATTAGCCGGGCGTGGTGGTACATGCCTGTAATCCCAGCTACTTGGGAGGCTGAGGCAGGAGAATCACTTGAACCCGGGAGACTGAGGTTACAGTGAGCCAAGATCGGCCATTGCACTCCAGCCAGGGCAACAAGAGTAAAACTCTGTCTCAAAAAAAAAAAAAAAGATACAATTTTATATTTTTCTATATTAGTGGCTACAAAAGTATTTTAATTTGCAACGATTCCGATATTTTGTCTTGATTGTAAGACAAAGCAGTTGCATCTAAGTTCCTCCCTTTGAGACTGGCTTTTCCGTGGCTTATTTCCTCTGAAGACTAAGTCCATTTCTAAATTTACACACAGGATGAGGGAGAGGGAGAAAGAAGCAGTGAGGAACAAGTCCTGCTCTCACAGACCAGGATGGCCCCAGAGGGTACATGACTGTTGGCAGAACACACTTTCATTTGTTCAGATGACCCTCTGAAACTCCTATAATTCCTCACACAAAAAAGGAAACTACAGTCCAAGAAGGATACCAAATGTCTTTATCTATTCTAAAACAAAAAGCCTAAACAGTGCAGGGCACTGTACTCTGGGACCTGGGTGGGCAATGGAGTGGTTAGTGAGACACTGGTACCAAGTCTTTCCATGCAATTTGAGTGATTCATGTGGATAAGGAAGGGCAGATTTCTGAATTGTTGTTTCCCCTACGCTAACTCTTACAGCTGCCTTGGAGGATAGGGTCCTCTAGGTTAATTAATGCACACAATGCCAAACTATGTACCAGAAAATTTAACCATTTCCCTTCTGTGCATCATCTGTCTATGCATATGGGACAAATGCAATTTTTGCACAACTGATAGATCATCTCTACCAAATCTTTGCTAAAATGCAATTATCAGTCATGATCACAATAGAATTTTAGAACCTGATGGCTGAAGAAACTCATAAAGAAAACTTTTAGAACATTCCTGACAGCTGCTATTCTGGACTCTACAAGCACACTCCCTGCCACTAGGAATATATTACTTTGTAGAACTGCTCTTAGAAAGTTCCTTCTTATATTGAACTCGGTATGCCTCTTTATATTTTCTTTTTTTTTTTTTTTTTTTTTGCCTCTTTATATTTTCAATAATTGGCTATGATATTGCCTAAGAGGAGAAGCCTACTTACTTCTTCTTAATATGGTAGCTCTCCAGATATGTGAAAACAGTTACCTACCACTTTGCCCAAGAGTTCTCCAAGTTCAATATCCCTCATTCTCTTAACCACTTCTTGGATGGCATGATATATTGCCCCTTACTGTCCTGGTCACATTCCACTGGAAGCTCTCTAGGTAGCTAATTTCCCTCAAAGTGTGCTGCATAGTGGTAAGAACACCCCAGAGGTGATTAACCAGTCCTGAATAATGAACACCACTTCTATGAATGACCCTAACTGTACTGACTCTTCGGCAGCCAAATCACACCATTATTAGTGGCCACAGCAGTTCTCCTAGGCTTCTACCCATCAACTGTTTTATGTCTTATCTATCACTTAACTGATTTTTCTTATAGCTTATACAGAGGACTCTGCTTTTGTCTCTAATATATTTAATCTTATTGGTTTCAGTTTTCTCAGAATCCTTATTTATTAAGGCATTAGTAAGATTGTGTCTGATCTACAGATTTGATAGGCAACATGGATATCTTTAACCCACCAAATCAGTGCTTAGCAAACAGCAGGAGCTAAACATATATTTGCTAAACTGGAACCAAGAAAGTGCTATATATGACAGCAAAATTTTGGAAGGCAAGGATATTATAATTCGTTAAGTTGTAGTATCTTCCAAGTCTACAACATGGTAGATACCAAATAAATATTTCCTGAATAAATGAGAATAAAAGTACCACAGATTGAACCCTGTTAAGCATGGTACTTGGAGCTGACCTTTTACAACTGGTATTTCTTCAATTACCTTTTAAATACAGTTATTTAATTCAGCTAGGAACCCACTTAATATAGTGACCACATTTTTCTCCACTTCATACATGGAGATATAATAAGATACTGTGTTAAATGTAATGTGTATGCTCTGAACTGTGTCCCTGCCAAATTCAGATATTGAACCCCTAACCTCCAATGTGACGGTATTTGGAGATGGACCTTTGGGAGATAATCAGGTTTAGATGAGGCCATGAGGGTGAACTCTCATCATAGGATTAGTGCTCTCCTAAGAAGAGACACCAGAGAGGGGACACAGCGAGAAGGTGGCCCTCTAAAACCAACCACACTGGCACCATGATCTTTGACTTCTAGCCTCTAGCACTGTGAGAAAATAAACTTCTGTTTAATCTACCCAGTGTATGGTATATTTTTTAACCAGTCCAAGTTAACTAAAACTGCACTTTGCTCAAACAAAAATATACTAGACCCTTGATAGACTAAGCCAAAAGTCGTCCCCAAAACTACCCTCCAAAAAAACTAGAATTCATTTTTATGCTGCTTCCTAGTGATTACTTTTCTAACATGAAACACCGTTGAAGTTGTGATTAAGATGAACACAGCACTACAGAGAAGCCCAATGTAGCACAGTAGTTAAAAATGCAATCTCTGGAATCAGATTTGAACTCTGGCTCCATGATTTACTAGCTACATGACCTTGAATAATGTGTTTAAGCTCTGTCTTTAATCTTCAATCTCTTCATCTCGAAAACGGTGAAAATATCTTCCTCACAAAGTAGCTTTGAAGATTTTTTAAAAAAAAAGAGCTGGGCAATACAAGACATTTAAAACGGTTCCTGGCACAAAGTAAGGGCTCATTAAGAGCTATTGTTACAGATATTAATAATATAACTAAATTTGAAATTTCTTATACTTTATGTAAGTCAAGACTCAGTTCAATAGTAGCAATAATCCTGAAATCACCACACAAAAATAAATTTTAAAGTAGTAATGCTATAAATGGAAACACAAGAGCTGAATGGACTTCCACAGCTGTATTCATAGCAAAAAAAAAAAAAGTTTAATAGTCTTTGGCATAGATTTTCTTTTCTTTTTAAATTTGACACAAGGCCTCACTCTGTCACTCAAGCTGGAGTGCAGTGTGGCATGATCACAGCTCACTGCAGCCCAGAACTCCTGGGCTCAAACGATCCTCCCACCATCCACTCAAAGTGCCAGGATTACAGGAATGAGCCACAGTACTCAGCTGGCATGGATTTTCTATTGTATATGTCTGTTACATTTTCTATATTTTTATATACGATCTACTTTATCCTTGACAGACCTGAAGTTGTACCTTCCCTGAACCAAACTTTGGTTTTTGAAAGAAACACTCTTTTAGTTATTATACCTGTTCAATTCATTTCTTATATCCAACAATTCTTGTCGCTCAGTTTTTGTATCTTTTTCCTCAGCAGCCAGGTAACGTAGTCTCATCTGTTCCAATTCTTCCTGCTGCTTTTTAAGACGAGCCATTTGACTTTCTTGTTCCCTCTTGAAAGAAACAAAGAAACAAGCCATATCCTTAATATTAGGAACAAATATTTCATATGACTTTGACTTGTGATTATAATCCTATTTGACAACACCCATGATATAGCCACACACTGCCAATTCTTTTTTTTAAGAACAGAATCTCACTGTGTTGCCCAGGCTGGAGTGCACTGGCTAGTCACAGGAGCAATGAAGCACACTAAAGCCACAGACTACTAGGCTCAAGCAATCCTCCTGCTTCGGCCTCTGGGCCCAAGTAGGAGTACCTGGGCCCAAGGTGTGTGCCCACCCTTGCACTGCTAATTTTATGAGTTATATATTATCCAGAAAATACCCAGGTAAGTTTTCTCTAAACACTCTTTTACTTCTCTTTTACTATAAGTCATAATCCTTCAATCAGTGATTGATATTAGCTGACTATCACAGGACAATAGATGTCGAAGGCAAGAAAGAGGCAGCTGTCAATACAATGAACTGTCAACACAATGAACTGCCAAAAGACTGGTGGTAAGAGCAGCATCTGAGAAAACCATTATACAAAGATGCACCTAGAAAAATTCAGTAACTGTCCCTGTACAAATCACTAACTCCACTCCTACTTCAGTAAATATGCCTTTCCACTCTGTTCTCCAGACTCATACAAAAACCTATGCACATATGTTTTTAAACAAAAATGAAAACAAACAATACATTCTAGTTTGCATTTTGAAAAAAGTTTAACAATTCTTCAGGTCAATAGATAAAGTCTTAAACTAAATGAGTAACGTTCCACATAATGCATATTCCATGACTTATTCAACCACTTGCTCAATAACAGACACTTTTGTTACTACAAACAATGCTGTAACAGGACACCCTGTCATCTATCACACAGGTTAGCTCAGGAATCCTTAAGTCATTTTCTTTTGTTTAGGACAAAATCCCAAAGTGGGAAAGCTGGGTCAATAGGTTTCTGTTAACTATTTTTTAAAGTATTTATTGAATTGTAACGGAACAGAAAACTGCCAAATGACAAGATACATTTTGATATATTTTCACAAAGTAGACCACTCACATACTCACCATCCGGAGATCAGACTGCCAGAATCCCAGAAATCTGTGTCTCCTCCCAGTCACTAACCACTCACCCTTTCCCAACGATAACTACTACCCTAATTTTAACAACACAAATAAGTTTTGAACTTAATACAGAATCTGTACAGTACGTATTTGTGTCAGGGTTCTTTCATTTAACATTGTTTTTGAGACTCATTGTTCTATGTAGTTAATCATTTACATTATTATACAGCATTCCACTGAATGAATATACAATTTATTCATTCACTGCTGAAAGACACTGGGCAGTTTCCAGTTTTGAATTATAAATAATGCTGACGTGAAGATTTTATATATGTCTTTTGGAACACACTTGTATGCATTCCTACTGGATATATACATAGGCTTCAAATTGTGTGGTCAGAGGATGTAAGAATTAGAACAGCCTTAGTAAATACAGGTTTTAGTATCCCTTATCTGAAATGCTTGGGGCCATAAGTGTTTTGATTTTGAAATATTTGCATATACATAATGAGATATCTTGGAGATGGGACTGTCTAAACATGAAATTCATTTATGTTTCACATACACCTTGTATACACAGCCTGAAAGTAATTTTACACAATGTTTTACACAATGTTTTAAATAATTCTGTGTGAACTGTCACATAAGGTCAGGCGTAGAATTTTCCACTTGTGGCATCCTGTCAGGGCTCAAAAAGTTCAGATTTTGAAGCATTTCGGATTAGGGATGTTCAACCTGTATTTCCAAACAGTTTGCAAGTAGTCATATCAATTCATACTTCCACTTGAGCATTCCAGTGCTTTATATTCTTGCCAGCCCTTGGTGGTGTCATTTTTTTTTCATTTTAGCCATTTGATAGGTTACGTAGCAGAATATTATTGTGATTTTATCTTGCACTATTTAAAGACCAGTGAGGTTGAACACATTTTAACAGTTTTATGACATTTAGGTATCTTTGTTTATAAAGTTCCTATTTAAGTTTTTGGTACTTTACCTGGTTGTCCATCTTCTGTTATTGATGCTTATAAATACTGGGTAAGTCCTTTGTCAATTATATAAATTACAACTATTTCCCAGTAGTCTTTGGCCTGTCTTTTCACTCCTTTAATGTTGTTTTTAATAAAGAGAAGTCCTTGATTTTAACATAGTTCAGATTTTCTGTTTATTCCTTTTGGTTAGTGCTCTTTCCTGTTTAAGACATTTTTTGCCTGTCTCCATCTGTTAGATATTCTTTTATGTTACCCTCCTGAAGTTTCACTTTTTCCCCATACAGAGCTCAAACTGACCTAGCAACATTTGCTGAAAAACACCTCTTCTCTTGTTGCTTGGCAGTTACTACTACTTGTCACATATCACCTCCATCCATATATGTATATTTTTGTTTCTGGATGCTCTGATCTATTTATTCTTGCATTAACACTACACTGTTTTAATTACTTCAACTCTTGTAACAATGTGTTAATATATGATAGTGTAAGTTCTTCTACCTTTGGCTATTCTTCAAAATGATTTTAGCTATTCTTGGCTCTTACATTTTCATATACATTTCAATTTCTAAGGCTAAAAAAAACCTGCTGAGATTTTATTATGATTATATTGAATCCACAGATCAATTTGGCCAAAACCGGTGTCTTTAAAATATTTATTTTTAATCAATGAAATGGTTTACCTAATGATGTAGGTCTTAACTTTTAATAATAGTTTACAGTCCTCTATATGCTAAGACTAACATATTTCTTTGATTGTACTGCTAGATATTTGATTTTAGATGCTACTGTAAATGGTAGAGCTTTACAATTTTCATTTCCTAATTACTCTAGTAGACAAATAACATTGATTTTTACATATTGACTTTGTTTCCAGCAAACTTGCTAAACTCACTTATTCCTAATAGGTCATTTTAGATACTTTTTAGCTTTCTAAATACATCTGTGTTATCTGCAAATACAGGTAGTTTTACTTTCTCCCTTCCAAATGACACACTATTTCTTTTTCTTGCTCTATTACACTGGCTAGAACACCTCTAATACAATGTTGAAAAGAAATGGTAATAGAGGGAATGTTTCTCTCATTTCTGATCTGAGGAAAGTTTCATTATTTTAAGAATGTTTTTTGTAGGCTTTATGTAAAAACTCTACTAGATTAACAAATTTACTGTCTAGTCTTAGTTTGTTAAGGAATATGACTTTTTCTGCAGCTATTGGTATTTTTTTCTCCTTTACTCTTTGAATGTGGTAAATAACCAACCTTGCATTTGCCTAATAAATACACTTCACTGTAATGCTTACAAGTTTAATATCTTAAACTTATTATCTTCAATGTTTTAAAAGCCTGGCCAATTAATTTTGTCCTTGTAGGCTTTTAGGATCAAGGTTATGCTAATCTCATTTTAAAAAGGTGAGAAGCGTTTTCACTTCCCATTTTCTAAAATCTTTGTGTAAGATTAGTGTTATTTCTTCCTAAAATATTCACTGAAATTCAAGTGTGAAGACATATGGGTCTGGAGCCTTCTTTGTGGGCAGGTTTTTTTTTTTTATTACAGATTCAATTTCTCTAATAGCTATAAGACTATTTCTATTTTCTGTTTCTTGGTGTATCCGTTTTGGAAGTTCTTTTTTCAAATTCACATGAAATTGTTCATACTATCCTCTTATCTCTGTAAATGTCTGAGATCTGTAGTCTTGTCTCTTTTTTCAATTCCTGATATGGATAGTTACTGTCTATTCTTTTTGTCCTTGAATACTTGCTAACGGGGAGTAGAGGGGTCCTTTCAAAGACATGACTTTTGGCTTTATTGATTTTTATTGTACTTTTCCCCTCATTTCATTAATTTCTATTCATCTTATTTCCTTGCTTCCACTTTACTTTCTTGTTCTTCTACTGAGTTTTTGAAAGGAATATTTAGAGAACAGATTTATTCTTGTCTTATTTTCTAAACACAACTGCGGTTATACATTTCCCTCTAAGCGCAGCTTTCACTAAATCCCACACTTTGATGTGTTTTATGTGCACTATTTTTCAGTTCAAAATATTTTCTAATTTTACTGTGGTCTCCAGTTTACCATGGGTTACGAGAAGTATACTACTTAATATTCACTCATTTGGGCACATTTTGTATTATCTTTTTACTTCTAGTTTAATATCACTGTGGTCAGAGAACATATTCTAAATTACAGTCTTCTGGAATGTGTTGAGAATTGTAGTTTAATCCAGCATATAAGCAACTTGGTTAAATGTTCCATGTGCACTAGAAAATAGTGTATATTCTGGACTTTTTGGATGAAGTGTTCTAGAATATACCAATGGTTAGTTGTGTTGCCCAAATCTTCTACATTGTTACTTATTTTCGGTCTGTTTGCACCATCAGTTCTCAGGAGAGTTATGGTAAAATCTTCTATCATTATAGATTTACCTATTTCTCTTTTAAACTCTATTAATTTATCTAATTTGTTGCTATGTTACCAGGTACAAATGTAGAATTGTTGTCATCTTCCAGGTGGATTAACCCCCTTTTATAACTATGAAAACTCCCTTTACCTACAGTAAAATGTCTCTCACCCTGAAGTCTGGTTTGCCTAATATGAAGTATTACTATACCAGCTTTCTCTTAGTATTACTATAGTATATATTTTCCTTCTGTTAGAATTCAACCATCTTATGTTCTTATATTTAAGGTTTATCTCTTACAAAGCATATTGTTAACTTTTTAAAATTCAGCTTTTAAATATCTGTCTTTAATGGGAGCATTTGGTCCACTTATATTTAAAGCAATTGGTGATATATATAGATTTAAATCTTTCCATCTTATGATTTTCTATTCATTCCATCTATTTTATATTCCTTCTCTCTCCCTTTAATGAAATAATTTGTCATTCAATTTTCATCCCCTATCTTGTTACTAAATCATTTTTAACTCTTCTTTTAGAAATATGTATCCCTCAACTTAACAGAATTTAATTAGGACTTTTACATCTTCAGATAATTTAACATACTTTAAACATTTCACTCTCTTCATGTTTTTGCACTATTTTTGTCATAACTTTTAATTCTATGTATATTTTAAAGTCAACAAATACTGTTATTGTTTTCCTACAACCAATATCCATTTACAGTTAGCCTGATATTTATCTCCATTGTTCTTTACTCTTCTGCATTTCAAAGCTTTCATTTGGGATCATTCTTCTTCTTCTGCCTGAAGAACCCAAGTATTTCTTTTGCTTCAGATTGCCATGACAAATTCTGCCAATTTTTGTTGGTCTGAAGTCTTTCCTTTATAAATAATGCTTTTACTGGGTAACAAAATTTTAATTCAGCAATTGTTTTCTTTGGTACTTTAGGGATGCTATTTTACCATCTTACAAATTCCTTTACTTTTGTTAAAAAGTCATCTGTCAGTCTTATCATTGCTCCTTTGAAGGCAATGTATCTGTCCACCCCTGCTCCCAACAGCTTTTAAGGTTTTCTTTGCTTTTTGTCAATTTTGCTGTGATGCATCTAGGTAGGTTTACTTTGTATTTATCCTGCTTGCAGTTCATATTTTTGAATCTATGAACTGATATCTGTTTTACTTTGGAAAATTCTTAGCCAGTATCTCTTTAAATATTGCTTTCTCCCCATTCTTTCTCCAATTACACATAAGACAGTCTCAAAATATACCACTTCTCTAATACATTTCTTCATCATATCACCTATTTTCTACAGTATAATGATGGTAGTATTTCAAACTTCTTGTCTGATATTCCAGAATCTGAATTACACTTGTTGATTAATTTCTCCTGAGCACAAGACATAAACAGGCACTCCACAGATGAAGAAATGTAAGCAGCGTGGCAAAACCCTGTCTCCACAAAAAAAAAAAAAAAAAAAAAAAAAAAATTACAAAAATTAGCCAGGCATGGTGACGTGCACCTGGAGTCCCAGATACCTGGGAGGCTGAGGTGGATGACCTGAGCCTAGGAGGTTGAGGCTGCAGTGAACTGTGAATGCACCACTGCACTCCAATCTGGGTGACAGAGTGAGACCTTGTTTCAAAAACAAACATAGGAAAAGATGCTCAAAGTTAGTTATTAGTAACTACAGGAATGAAAATTTAAGCCCCAATGTGACACTACTTGGGGCCAACCAAACTGAAAAATTTAAGACATCTGACAATAGCCAACTGTTTGCAAAAATGTGAAGGACAGGAACGATTATACGCTACTCTTGGGAATTGCAAATTAGTACAACCACTTTAAAGATAATTATGCAATATTTAGTGAAACTGAAGAAATGAGTGTCCCCTAGTACCAGAAATCCCACTTTTAGATATAAATACTAGAGAAACTCTTATAGGCACTAACACATTCAGGGTTCTCGTATCCTGGATAAAATTGTGCAATATTTATAGAGAATGATTGTATGTATACGAAGGTTCAAAACACACAAAACTAAGCAACGTTGTTTGCAAATAGTAGACTTTTAATGTATCTTATGTCACGAAATTATGAAAAAAAGCAAAGGAATAATAAATATCAAATTCAGGATAGTAATTACCTCTGGAAACAGAAGACACAGTTGAGAAAGGGACACAGAGGGCTTCTAAAGCATTCATAATGCTCTGTTTCTTAAACCAGGAGGCAGGTGGAAAGAGGAGAAGAACCTCCTTTGAAATGTGTATTTCATTTTAAAGGTATTTAAAAGAAAACATATCTGGACAAAATGCACCAAACTGTCTTCTTTGGCTAAGGAGAGGATTACTGGTGATCTGTAGTGTCTATGTTACATGGTGCTGCAAATTGAGTAAGTATGACTGCAAGCAGGAAATAAGTAATAAAAGTTGATTATTAGCTTTACCCTGTAAAACTAAGTTTTTGATAAAATTTAACATTTTCTAAAACATAAGAAAACCCTTTAGATGCTTAGAATTTTGAATCAAGAATAGGGCATTAATAATAATCACACACACACACAAATTAGAGGTTAGTGAAAGACGTCCTCTCCAGTGCCAGGTGCTCTGGGTTAAAGGCTCCTCAATCAAGTGAGTATAATCTTTATTTTGCCTTGGCTGCCTATAAATCCAGAGAGGAGATGTAAACATACATACACTAGACTAAACAGCGGCTAAAAAGTGGCCACTACTTACTCTCCCACTCACACATACCATGTAAGTCTGTGGGAAAAAACTTACAACTAAACTAAGGAACTCAAGTAAAGTTTTCTGAAAATAACCCAGAGCTGACAAGTCAGTAGGAGGGCCTGGATGGTTTCAAGACACAGTTTTTAACCAAGACTTGGACCTCCAACTGTTTTCTTAAACAAAGATTTACATCCCATCCTTGGCTAAATTGCTTATAAATTAATCAAATTAATTACTCAGAGTGGATAAGCAGGAGGCTGGACAAGATAGTGCTGATGTCAGCCAATGAAGTCTGTGTTGTTTTAACTAAATATATCAGCTCAGTTTTAAACAGATCTACTGTGCACAAATATGGTAACAGACCCACAACCCTTCCCAAAATATTACTTCTCTTTCCTGTCCTGGGAACATACATACCTACTTTGAATATATCTGACATAAAAATGTTAAATTGTCTACAACAAACTCATACTTCATAACAATGCTTCATTTATTTTTTTTAAAAAGTAGGCTTTATTCTACTTAATGATATTCTAAGGTGTCAAGAAATGTTTTTAAGTAAATATGCAAATAGGTTATTTAGAGCACAAGTAGGAAAGCAGACAACTTCACTTGAGTATTTGTAGACCAATGCAATTCAAGTATTTCTTTTGGTTTTAAAATATTTCTATAGTATATCTTGAAGAAGAAAAAAGGAAACTAAATTACCTCTTACAAGTCTAACAAGTAGAACTTTTAACTTTGTCCCATGATATCAAACTTAAGGGTATCACTTCCTTGTTTTCTAAATCAGGACTCATTTTATGTTATGCTTATTTATATTTTACAGCTGTTGCCTTCCCAGTTACCAAAGAACAAAAAAGTTTTCTACTGGGAAACAGGCTTTTACAGTTGCAAATCAAAAGAAAAGATTTTTTTCTAAGTAATTAGAAGGTTATAAAATAGTTAGAAGGTTATATTTTTTAATTCACAAATTTACTATTCTGGGTCACCTTCGAGTAATGGAAATCTCTGTTTAAACATTCTTCTGGCAATGGGCACCAAGCATTAGGTCTTATTTCCAAGCTTTACCAGCTGGGTTTTGTCATTAACATTTATTAACAATCTAAGATATGGCTTTCACCATCTAATCCGTACTACACAAATGTTTTGTATGGCCCTCCAGAGGGTTTTGATGTGACAAATTACTGGCAGAGATTACAGCCCCGTGGCTATTCACCAGAGGCAATGTAAAATTAACATGGTACTAATCCAATTTAAACAAGAAGTTGCACAAACAATCTTCTGAACAAAACCAGATAGATGATTCCAAAATTATATTCAAGCACAATAAATGTGTTTTTAATAAAAAATTTAAGGAAAAAAAACTGAGTAATTTTCACACACATGAAATGTGCCTATTTGATGAAGTTATTAATTTTAATCTTACTAAAACAGTTAGGGGCAGAGCACAACTCACTATGGTAACCCCAAGGTCTATTACTTTTCTTCTTAAACTGTTGCATCTCAGTGTAGTCTGCAGAACATCAATGATTCCTAGTGACCTCAAAATGTGTTTACAGAGGTGCCTCTAAAGCAGAAAGTTTGTGGGATAAGGATTAAATTGGTTTGCAATGAAAAAGCAATGAGCATCTCTGCACTCAAAGAACTTTTCTTTCATGAAGCCTAACTTTCAGAATTGAACCACTCATTTAAAACTTTTTTTTTTCCCTTTCTTTACAAAAGGTATCTGAATGTTTGTGATATCCTCCTTATTTGAATAAAATAGCTAAAATTACTTTGCAATGCTTTTTGGGCAAGAGGGTAGGAAATACACAGGAAGAAGGTTAAATAAAAAATGGATTAAATGGAAAAAAGATCCAGAAGATAACAAAAGTGTATGAGGATGCGTGTGTTAGGAAGGAGGAATTCTTACATTGGAGCCTTTCACACTGAATCTTCTTTTAAAGGAGACTCCTTCAATACCCCAGTGTAAAACTAATCAAAAGCCAGGAATTTGGGGGATTCTATTCAGAACACTGTTTGTTTACTTATATTTTTTGAAACTACCTCAAATGGTGAAAAACTTAAAGAATGTAATCTATAATATACACACATGGACATGACAAAGTAAAAAGTTCTTGCATAGATACTTCTCAATAAAAAAAAAAATGTCAATTATAATGAGATGAAGTTTCCATAATTAATGATTATTCAGTTCTGCACAGAAAATGCCCTAACCAACAGCTAACAGTTTCTCCCTTTTCAGCTGATTTGGGTAATGTGTAATGACTGTTCACTACTCAGCTTCTTCAATAGAAGCACTATCTTCCACTTCTTCCCCATCTACTCTCCATTTAAAAACTTGAAATGATTTCCTATCTATTAGTGTTATTTGAAGCATTTTCTCTTTGAAATATTTCTCCCTTAGCTTTGAGTGACATATGTGGTGATAGCCCCTAGTGGTCCCATTGTTTTTCTAATACTTGCTGACTTCATTTACATTTCTTACCACCCTGCTATATTCTAAGTATCAGTCCTCCTAGGTGAACTTTAAGTTCCACATGGGAGCAACTGCTATATCTATAGCATCCCACTGTGCAAGGTGCATAGCAGGCTCTCAATAAGCACTTGCTGAATGAATGAAAGAATGAACTAACTACAGATGTTTCTTCATCTCAACGTACTCACATTCCTTTATACTCAAACTTGGGAAGTTTACCTACTGACACTCTTGCACATGTGCACATTTAGCCCTTACATACTTTTTCCTTCTGTACAGTTTTCTACAGAACGTCTAACTATCACTGCATAACAACATCCCTCAATTATACACACTTAAGAATTCTGACTCTCAGTCACACAGCCCTCTAGTATTTGTTCTGTTCATCAATATCCAAAGCTACTGTCCAATTAGGTCCCCACTGACTGAACGCACCACCACTACAGAATGGCTTTATGGCTCATCTCTTTTTAATAAGTTATGTACCATTTACTGAGCACATACTATGTATCAAACACCGTATTAAATACACACTTTAAAACCACTCGTTTAATTCTCAGAATAATCTGTGGAAGAAAATTTCTCATTGTTTAAATGAAGAGACTAATCAGAGAAGTTAAATTACCAAAGTCAGAGAGGTAGAACCAAAATTCAACCTAGCTCTCTTGACTCCAGGGCCATGTTCTTAATTACTATTTAATGCTGCTTTTGATGGCGTTTGTATCTTGTTACCTTTAACAGCCATTCTCATCATATTTCCTTGGCCCCAATTCCACAGGGACTCCTCTCTATTATACTATATGCAACTTAAATATCTTGGCAGCAGGACCATATATTAGCTGCTTCTCTCTCAAAATCACTTTAATTCTCATTACCAGACCTGGTCTCTCTTGTGGTCAATGATGCCATTTTCCTTCTTAGGATATACCAACTCGCCTAGCTCAGTACTCTTGTCAGAGTGGCTAATTTTCTTCTAGAAATTCTTTCATTCCTTGACATCAATGGACTAAGACCATAATATCATAAAAGGGAAAGAAGCCTGAGGCTGGATTCCTCAAAAGCTTTCAATGCTAGGTCTATCACTTAGTACCTATGTGATCACATGAAACTTAACTTCTTTAAGTCTCAGTTTCTTCATCTATTAGGCTGGTGCAAAAGTAATTGCAGTTTTTGCCACTTTCACTTTTGCACCTCTACCGTTTTACTTTTGCACCAACCTAATAAAACGGGAATATTACCTGCTATATAGGGATCTTTGTCAGGATTAAACGATAAATTCTGAAGGGCTTAGTGCTACACCTGGCACAAAGTAAGCCTTCAATACACGCTAATTGCTCTACCAGTATCATCATAATGATCTTCACATTTTCTCTAGTTGTTATTTCCTTCATTAGCTTTCTTTTTTCTTTCTTAAACGCAAGAATTCCAAGTTCTAGCTGGCACAACTTTAAACACTACCTCTGCAAAGGACTCCTTTATGTCTATTTTTAAGCCCAATCATTCTTTCTAACTGGTAGCCGAATTTCATTCTGTAAAAATTAAAACATCCAAATTTGCAAATCCTATCTCGTTCCCACCCTCCAAACAGCTTTTTCGTAACTATATTTCCAAAACGGGACCAGACACTGAAGCTTGGGCCCTTGGCATCACCTTTGACAAGAATCTTCTTGTTGCATTCCTACTGCTACTAAAGTTCCAGCCCTTATCACCAGAAATGACTTAGAAAACGGGTCCTTCTCTGTTTTATAAGAACAGCCTATGCTTTCCCACTTCATGCCTCTTTGCTATGATCATTCTATTCATTATATTCACATTTCCCTCACTACTTTCCTAAATCACAACCAATTCCTCTATTAAAATCTTAAGTATCTATCTCCAGAGGCCTATCACAAACACCTCCTCTCCCATGACACCTTTCCAACTCCCGAGTACTCTATATGGTCTGCGTCAAGGCTCCTACTGTTAGGCAGTGAATTTTATATTTATGGTTGTTTCTTCCTTACTACTAAATTGCCAGCTCTGTGATGGAAAGGCCAATGTCTTGCATAGATTTACACCTATTTTATACTTAGTATACCTGTAAGACACTGCTTTCAATACAGGAGACTCTTAGTACTACACATAATGTCTATCCTTAGTCCTGTCAGTATTAACATAGTCACATGGCACATTATTTTATATCTATATATACCTGTCTTCATTTGTAATGCTTACAATCCCAACTCCTCCATCATCTATGTTAGGGTAAACTATCTACCCTAGTTTTTAATTCTCATGTAGACTGGTAGTACTCTATGAAAGTGGTAAGCATTTAGTATAATAGCATAATGATTTTTAATAGTATTTGACGGTTATGGAGACACATTAAGAAAAATACAAACCTGAAAGACCCTATGTGTGAAATTTCATTCAGAATAAAACTGACACATTAAGTAAAAGTGCACTTGGAATAAACGAACCATTATGACTCTCTAAAAGATTTAGGTCAGTTAGGGTTAGATTCAAAATAAAAATCTTATTCATAATTTCTTCAAATGATTCAGATCAAATATGTTCAAAATTAAGACTAATTTCTTCGGAAGCATGCAGCATTTGTTGATTAGTAGCAGGAAAGAAAAAAATACGTAACAATTCAGAAAACTTTTATCGAGGTTTTAAAACTCTTTAAAATCATGCTTCCCTGTAATTCGCTTTTCTTGACTGATTATCTGTGTCTTAAGAATAACATTGAAATATATTTCTTAAACTTTGACAAAATGTTCAAGTTAATCCTTAAATTCCGATCCTAAAAAGGCAACTCCCAGTGGAATAGTTTATGATCCTAAGAAAGAAAAGATGGTTGTTTAATTTTTAAAATATTTTTTTTTTTTTTTTTTTTTTTTTTTTTTTTATTTTTATTTTTTAAAAATTATAAGTGAAAGAAATAAATTATTCCCAGTTCTTCTGGGGAAAGGGATAGCTGGCAATTTTTTTTTAAAGACACAATTGTATTCAGTTTCTAACTATAAAAAAGAAAGATCTTGCCTTTATAACATATTTTATAAAACCTCTAATCTCAAAAAATAGCAATATTCAAATGCAGACATCTGAATGTAACAGATATTGCCAAACATGCGAATTTGCAAAGAATCAAGGGAAAAAGATATAAAAAGAATAAGCTATAAACTACATACCTGTTTAAGTCTGGCAAGTTCTTTCAAAGCTCGTCCCCACTGCTGCTTGTAATGCAGTTTAGACTTAGTTGCAGATTCCAACTTTCTTTCAAGTTCAACCTAACAGTGATTAAAATCATATCAAGTGAAACACTATACCACTGTGTACAACCACTGAAAGATAATATATACAAAGAGTCTGGCTTAAGAAAAGAGTTTATACAGTGTAACATACGACATCATCTAAAACTGTTATATAATTTACTATAAATATTATGGCACATGAACATTTTCTTGTTTAAAATATAGTCTTATTTTTATTGCCTAACAGTCTATCCTAAAAGAACTGAATTAGTCTTAACCTCCAGACAGTTACTATAAATGTATTTAAACATATATATTATATAAAGATCATGGAGTGAGAAATACATTCATTTTTTTACAAAAAACAGTTCTAACTGTTAACATTCCAATTTAGCTGGCACTCTAAATCTTAGAAGCCAAATTTTCTTTTTGGAGGCCTATCTTCATATGGAATTTTGTCTTACGAAGACAGCCAGTAGAGATGCTTTTAAAACTGTATTTTGGCAAAATTGTGAAACTCTGAAAACAGTGAAATGTTTTATCAGAAAGCAGTTTACTAAGAAAGAGTACAAAGTCAAAATATTTTAAGAATGTTAACATAAAGCCAAGAGTAAGAAAATAATGTTCCTTAATAACACACATTCTGTTTTCTATTTTCCTCAAATATATAAAGAAAACATTAAAGTGATTCAATTAAAAATATGATTATTTATACTTGCAGCAGGCAATCTGTTGTACATGAACTGAAGCCAACTTGGCTATGTTTTGGAATGTACTCAGTGTTTCAAACCAAGTACCAAACAAATTCATGTAGCCAACAGATAGTTTTACTATTAAGTGATAATGTAATAATCTGCCTGAATTACAGTAAAACACTGTTACTCTGAACCAGTCTAATTTTATATCAAGTCTAGTTTTCCCGTACATATAGCTTGTAGTATTTTACAGGAAAACAAAAATGAAGATACTGTCCAAAATTTCCAACTTCAGAAAACTCATATGAAAATAAAATGAAAGGAAAAGCAGATGGCCAAATTCCCTTCACAAAAGCGCAGAACATTTTCTGCAGTAATATATGACTACATGGAGTCAAGGTCTTTTCTGCTTTACAAATCCCTAGTGCTTGGATTTAAATGTGTTGACATTTCACAACTAGACTCAAGCATCTTAAGTTGAATAATACTGCTGAGATTAAGATGATCTCTTCTACTTACGCCCCAAAGATGTATACCTACTACTTGTTAATTTAACAAGAGGCCATAGCTCAGAAGAAAAGAAAAAAATATTTTTATACCTGTGGGATAAGAGGATAGTATTCAATTATATAAGCAATCATGTCCATGGGTCTTGGAGAAGGTCTAGTATACTAGATGAGCCCCAGAATGAGAGTTAGGCCAGAGATGAACCTAGAGGGATTATTTATACTCAATGCACCATCAGAAAAAATTGTGGATAGGTTATATCTGTTCTGCCATAATTATTAAAATAGTTTGTATTTGCATAGTCACACTAATTTAAAACACAGGTATAGTTATAGATATAATTTCTTTATTCTTAATAAAATCTTGTAGCTAGTAAATCTGAGACACAAACCTCATTCTTCTAATTTATTCCTACACCCAAATCAACGATTCCTAACTTATTTTTTAAGATATAGATGTCTCTGTGATTCTAAAGAAATATACGGACCCAATTCCTAGAAACAATGTACACAACTAAAATTTTATAATTTCAAGACATTCAAAGACCTTGGGTTCTTAAGAGCCCTTACTGTAAGTAGATTTAAACTTCTGGAAGCCTTTGTACTTATATTTTCCCTTAGGTTTTCTTGGTCACGACTGAGGTAATAGACCATAAGCCAAGTTATATACTCCTCAAAGAAAAACTCAGCTCAGGACCTACAGTCCATTTAGAGGCTAGTAAAACTCAAAGCATAGATGAAAATTCACTGGTTTCCAATCTCCCTAGTTCTACCCTTGATACACCTACAATTCTAGTTCTTTACTAGAAGTATGGCATTGTCTTTGTCTCTTAATCTGCTATTCCCAGGTCAATTCTGTCACAAGGAACTCTGCATTTCTCTCTTGAAATATTTTCAAATTCTATTCCTTTATATTCCTACCACTACCTTCCTTAGCCCAGGTTCTTCTCAACTCATCTTGACTATAAGACAAGAAAGAGGTTCTCTTGTCTCTCCAGCCTCCCCAGCCTCAAATCTAGTCTATCTACAAATCTTGTAAAAACCACTATTAAATAAATCTATAGTAGCTACTATTTATCTACAGTATTAAACCTAAACTACTTGACCTAGGATTGAAGGCACTGCAAAATATAGTATCTGTCCTACCTGCTCAACCTGCTTTCCTCAACAGGAAATCTACTCCAACCAGGTTTGTGTCCCCTGTGTCTTCCCCACTCCTTGCCCAAGTTACCTTCTGAGCCTGCCAATTCTTTTTCCTCTGCTTACCTAAATCTTAAGGCTCAACTCAGATTCTACCTCTACATGAAGCTGTCTTAAAACTACTAGATTCCGAACGCCAAATGGTTTCTATCACATTCCTTGGAGTTTGATTATTGAAGGTCATTTACTGCTCTCTGAGTATCTCCCAATTACTTTACGAACTCTTTAAGTGAAGTCACAAAAGGAAATCCCAAAAGGATAATGTAAGTTTTCTCTTCCTATCTTTGATTTTTCTCTTACTTTCCCATTTGCCCCAAGTCAGGGGTGGCATATAGTAGATACTTGCCAAATATTCTTATGTACATAAATTTTAGCTTAATTAAAAATATCTATGTTCTTTCAATATATCTTCAGTCTTTTCAACCTCTGTAGGCCCTACTAAATTACATGCCTTCCCCATTTCATTTTTAAAGTCCCCATTATTTAAGCTATATATATATTTAAAAATTTCCTAACTAAAAGAAAACCATAAACTAATACTCACTTCTTACACAATACAAGTTGGGTATCCCTAATCCAAAAATCCAAAGTGTTCCAAAATCCAATACTTTTTCAGCACTGACATGACACATAAGAAATGCATCTCAGACTTCAGATTTTCAGATCAGGCATGCTGAACAGGTAAATCAATGCAAACATCCCAAAATTCAAAAAAATCTAAAACTGGAAACACCTCTGGTCCCAAGCATTTTGGATAAGGGATACGCAACCTGTAAAAAGAATCAACAATTCCATTTGCTAAAACTATATGTTAACTTATTTTCAGACAATTTCAGTAAGAAATAGGAAAATGCATATTACACTGAAAAGAATAGGTAATGAGAAAAGAAAAAAGCTCTCAATCAGACATAACCAGAGCTTACAAATTAAATCAGATACTTTTAAACTTGGGTCTTTCTTTTTGTGCAATTATCTCTTTGTCACTATTTTAAGAAATAAGATTCTGCCCTCTTCTGGCTCCAAAAGATTTACAAGGAATTTTCAGAAGAGCTGAAAAGCCTTGTTTCACTAGGCACTTAAACATGCTGGATGAATGTATTAAGTCTAAAATAGAGGCAAATCACTTATGTACTTTTCTCTCTCAATGCAAGCTCACAGTACTGCTTATACCTTTAATATGTTTAATGATTTTTATCCTTTTGATAAAAGCGTAGTTGGAAGAAATTTTAAAAGTCATTTAAAATTTATTTTTATCGTGGATATTACTAGTCAACCAGTCTATATTCAGGGATGAATAAGGTAATACCTCTGTTACTATTTTGATTTCTGGTCTTTAAATTTCCCCAGGGTAAAAGAGAAGTACTTTTAGACACCCACGTAATAGATCTTGTGAGAATCGATGTGATATTATCCAATGAGTGCTTTAAATATTTCTGGTAGGTACAACAGAATTCATATTTATAAACACAGAAATACTTTAGAAGTGGGAAATGTCCAGCTGGATTCAAGTTCACTGGCAGAAAAATGAAGAGACTGTCCAAACAGGTAAGAAAAAGAATCAATTAAGACTTGCAATTAAATCAATGTGGGCATAAGAGTACCCCAAGATAGCCTGGCAGTTAACAGGCTACAGAAACATTTACTGAGTTCAGAAACACTAGATGAAAAATGTATTTCAGGGAGATGACTGAGTTTAGTTTTGGACATTCAGGGATATCTTGAAGACTGACCTCCAAGGGTCCAGGAGATGGACACTATTTTCATAATACCAAAAGATTATTTGTCTTTTCCACTTTCATTCTTCTATGAATGTACACTGGACTTTTCCAGAGGCTACATGACGTATAGTATCACAACAGAGTGAATTCAAAATCAGATATAAGAATTCAGATGTCTATTATCCAGACACTAAAGAGATTTGTAAAATAGTAAAACAATGTTACTCTTTTCAATTTTTTGTTTTAGAAAATATTTTTCATAAAAATGTTATCTAGGTATTTTTTCCCATTTCTAATACAGTGATCATCAGTAAAGGGACCCTGAGTCCAAAAGTTTGAGAACTACTGTTCTAAGGCATTCAAGAAAAGATGTTGGGTAGGCAGCTGAATATATGGGTCATAAGCCAAAGAGACAGGTTTTGTCCTCTAACACACATTTTCTACACACTAGATGAATAATTTTTTTCCTTAATGTAAAGATCAAGTTACTCTCCTACTTAAAACCCTTCAATGGTATCTCACTGTTTACTTAACTCTTATATTTACAAACACAGGATTTAAGTAAAACAATGTCCTAGGTTCTGTGCTTAGCATTTTACAAATACTGAGTCATTTAAATCTGTCATCAACCTTATTACTTTACTACCTCCATTTAAAATATATGGAAATAAGTACAGAGAAGTAAACCAAGTGGCAGAGCTAGGATTTGAACCAAAGTGATGTGGCTCATTTCCATACTGTTAACGGCTATTATACTATAACTCTATTAGAATAAAAACCTAAACTCCTTGTCATGGCTTTAATGGCCCATACTTGGAACCTCATCTTGTATATTCTCCTTCCCTCAAGCTCTAGGATGGCCTTCGTCCTCAACCTCAAACAATCCAGGCTTAGTCCCACTTCAGTTCCTTTGCAGCTGTTCCCTGGACACCTTCCACAGCTTTTCACATTGCTAGCTCCTTCTCTTCTCACAGGTCCCAATTAAAATGTTAGTTACCTCCTCAAAAAGGCCTTCCTTAAACACCTCATGTGGGGTAGTATCTATCCTGACAGGCCACCTACATTGCCACATTCAATATGACATCACCTTTTTTATTACTTTTATGTTTGACATAAACAAAAATGACCTCGTTATTTTTTTACTCTCTCCTCTATAATGGATCTCCCTAAGGAATCTGTCTTGTTTAATGCAAGACTAACTATAATCCTAGTAACACAGAAGGTACTCAATAAATAGCTGGTGGAATGATTAGCAGCAACTTAACATCTCAAAACAGTTTTGAAACAAGATGACAACATGCCCTCCATTAATTTTTGCTGAATAAATGAATAAATGAAAATTCTGAGTAGCAAAGATGGTGCTGGTTCATCATCATGATTAACAAAATGTTTACTCAGTGCTATAAGGTACAGTGTGCTGTCCTAAGAACAGGTAATATGAAAATAGCTATAACATGGTTTCTGCCTTGGAAAGTTTAGAATTTAGTTTGGATTATGGTAGTTCTGAAATAAGTGCAGAAAGTACACAATAAGTATTAACAGTTCCTAAAGGAATCTATTCCACAGCCTACTGTCAGATTATAGTATCTCAACATAAGCTTTAAGGATCTGAGTGCTGGATTTATTAAGTAAAAGATTTTGAAGCTATTCCACAGTCTTTCTCTCCCTGCCACACTTTAGCAGACACCAGACACTACTTCTCTCAAAGTACTCTTGGCTGTGATTGTTATTCTTTAGTCCATTTTCCCAAACATGGAAGTCCATCTCTCACTCTCCAATGCTTTGTTTTTTTTTTTTTTTTCTTTTTTTGAGATAAGTTCTTGCTGTCGCCCAGGCTGAAGTGCAGTGGTGGGATCATGGCTCACTGTAGTCTCTTTTGGGCTCAAGTGCTCCTCCCACCTCAGCCTCCTGAGTAGCTGGGACAACAGGTACATGCCACCACATCCAGCTAGTGTGTATGTACTTTATATATATACACATATATACATGTATATGTGTATATATACACATACATTATATATATATACATATATATATATATTTTTTTTTTCTGTAGAGACAGGGTTTCTCCATGTTGCTCAGGCTGGCCTTGAACTCCTGAGCTCAAGCAATCTGCCCACCGTGGCCTCCCAAAGTGCTGGGATTACAGGCATGAGACACTGCACGCAGCCCCCAGTGTTGCTTTCTGATTACGATTCATCAAAACTCATTTATATTAACATCCATTACACCAATCTTACAAACTTGGGAGTAACATCTGACTTTTCTTACCAGATAAAATTTGAATTCTTTCACTTAGCATCTAAGACCTTCCCCATATGGCCAAAATTACCTTTACTTCCAGCATTTTCGTATCAGCCCTATTTTGTAAACTACTACTACAGGTTCAGCATCTCTAATCCAAAAATCTAAAATGCTCCAACATTTGAAACTTTTTGAATGTCAACATGATGCCTATATTAGTTTGTTTTCACGCTGCTGATAAAGACAAAGCTGAGACTGGGCAATTTACAAAGGAAACGGGTTTAATGGAGAACTCACAGTTCTACGTGGCTGGGGAGGCCTCACAATCATGGCAGAAGGCAAGGAGGAGCAAGTCACATTTTATGTGGATGGCAGCAGGCAAAGAGAGAGCTGGTGCAGGCAAACTCCCATTTTTTAAAGCCATAAGATGTTGTGAGACTTATTCACTATCAGGAGAACAGCACAAGAAAAGACTTGCCCCCATGATTCAATTATCTCCCACCAGGTCCCTCCCACAACATCTGGGAATTATGGGAGATACAAGATGAGATTTGGGTGGGGACACAGAGCCAAACTATAGAAATGCCCAAAGGAAATGCTCACCAGAGCTCTGTTGTCCAGTGAACTAGAATGACAGTGAGGAAGGAAGCTGGAGAGAAGGGCTCTTGGATGGGACATGGAACCATAAAAAGATTCTACTACTGCCGGTGAAAATAAAGGAAGTAGAGAGATGGAAAAAACTACTGCAGCATAGATCCAACTCCCACCCACCAGTCTTCTGCTAGTGCCCCCTGGTGGCGAGTCTATGAGGGCAAGGAAGCCTTCAATACAAAGCTGAGTAGGAAAAGACAGGGAATGGCTGACACAATCAAATCTTTAAATTTTGAAGGTAATTTTCCTATGTATTACCTGTGTTATTTTCCTCTGAATGCTATATTTTTAAAATCATGCCTAAAAGTTATCAAATCATAAAATGCAAGAACACATATTGTCAAACTTAGATTGTCTAATGGACATTATTTTTAATGCCTAGCACCTGAACATTCTGTTTGTGGAGGAATCTCAATTTAAATGAGAAGAACATGGCTTCCAACAATAGAAAACAAAATAAGACAACCATCCCTTCTTTCTAGCTGACAGACAGAGTGCAAGTCTGTGGTTCAAATGAATACTCCTACCTAGGACATCGAATCTACAGGGGTGATACATGGAGAGAATACTCACAATGGCTACCACAAAACAGTTCAACAGCATGACACTAGAATCAGAGGGCAGGGAATCCAGTGACAGCACCAACAGGAGCATCCAAAGTAGACTGTTTTCTGACAGGATCTTAGCTATGCCTTGCTTCCCCTATCTTGCCCATAGTTCTTTAGCCTCCTGAAAGTTTTGTAAATTCCTTCCTTACTAGAGTTAGTCAATTCTGAGACGTCTGCAACCAAGGACTCTAATTTGTATAAGCTACAACTGACATAAGCCAAGAAATTCAAGTACTAATAACATCATGTGCCTTTAATTCTCTGATGCGTTCTTATTTGACATCAGAACACTACAGCAAAACATTATTACATTGTATACACATTATTTACTGATTTTATAAATTGATCACTGGGACTAGTTAAACTGTGCAAAATTAACATGTGTACCTTTTCCAAGGTGAGAAGATTTATTTCAGACTGTAGACGGATTTCTGGTTTGTTGTTTTGCTGGTCCTTGAACTGTCGGAACTCCTTTTCCAAAATCTTATACTTATTTTCAGCATCATTAAGCTGTATTAAAAAAAGTTTAGCCATTTCAAAACAATGATATGCAAAGTTTAACAATACAGAATTCAATTCAACAGAGTCTTTTTTTTTTATTCTAAAGCATGCTCATAGTAGAAAATCTGGAAAACTGCTAGGGCATAATGAGGAAAATAAAGATCCTTAGTAATTAAAATTCAGTAAATCAACTGATTATACAAAACTTTTGAAGAATATGAAATTTCTTATCAAATAGTATCATGAAAATGTTTTTGGTAAAGCTCAAACGTCAAATTTAAAAGTTACCTTCAGAAATATACTTTTTTTACACTTTTCTTAAGATGTCGCACGTAAGAAAAAATTCAGCAAGAGACCAACAGAAGCAGAGATGAGCTAACACATTTCAACACTAAGGCAACTCTGTCTCTCCTGGATTCCATTAGAGCAGAGTAAGTGCAAGTTCTCTGCCAACCCAGGATTAGGCCCTACAGCTACAGTGGAAAAGAATCTCAGGAGAAGACTCAGGAATAAAAACAGAGAAAAAGATTTCAGGCTAAAATTACTAGAAATCCTCAGAAAACAAAGAAGGAAAAAGAAACCAGAAAAACCATCAGCACAGTTAAGTAAATCAAGGAGTGACCGGGAGATTCAGTTTATAAAAGAATGGAAATTTCTTGAATTTGAAGAGTTGAGGACGAACAATCAGGAATAGTCTAAAGCAACTGCCCAGTGTCCAAAGCACAGGAGCATAAAGAAGAGATGGTGACAAGTTTCCAGACTTTTACCGGACTACTCTGATGCCAACAACCCAACCCCGGCCCTCTACTTAAGGAGAAGGCCTACACAGGATTCTGGGATACAGATGGAAGGACGACATCTTTTCAGGTTCTGTCTTTACAAATTTGGTCGTCCTTCCAATTCCTAAGTTCTAACTCCAGGCCTGTGTTTTGAGGAGCTCCTCTGAGCCACATGGAAGATCCTCGGGTACCCCAATGGAGCCCTGGAACATAAGGCCTCCATTGTCAGCTCCACACTGACTCCTTTTTCCCAGAGACCCCTAGCCCCTAGCAGCAGTGGTCAACCTCTTCTGATTGTGCTCCAGATCTTGAATTTAGAGACAGTTACAACCTGGATCCCAATTCTGTTTGAAAGCAAAAGAACAACATAATCATCAATACTCTGGTGCATGACTCTGCCTGGCCCAATGTAATGAAAATAAAATGTGAAAAAAATGAATAATCCTGACCCCCTGCCAAAAAAAGACTGAGCATTACAGATATGCCAGATAAGTATCCATGTAAATAAAAATAAGCTCAATTTTAATGTAGCATTTCTTGTTTCTATAGTTTGGTACTGTATGAATTTTACAAATTCAGATACTATTACAAGTTAAGGTAATTTAAAGATTATTTGGTTCAATTCCTTCATACTAATAGGTTAAGAAAAAAAAAACTGAAAGTCAAAGAAGCTAAATAATTGAGGTAGTGTCAAAGACCTAGTGAGCTAAGTCAGTAGCAGGGGCAAAAAGTGACTTTAGACTTTTTTATCCCCTTGAATAATGCTTTCATTAAAGCAGTCAATACTTCCTGAAAAACAAAATGACACGACAGTCAGCCTGGACTGAACATTCAAATTTCTCTTAGAACAGTTTCAAATTTTTTCTAAAAAAAGGTATGAAGATGTTCTTGAATGAGATTTTTTTGAAATGCGAACAAAGACTGCTGAAGATGTTTTCCAAAAACATGTACTGCTATGACTATCCATCATTAGATAAACCAATTATCTCTTCCCTAAGGCGTAGGACTTACCTAAATCTGAAATATTAATACTAAGAAAATATGTGGCAAAAATGGAAATCATCAGTAATAATTAGGATTTATCTAGCATCTTTAGGTAATGTGGTGTTCCATACATGAGAATTTTCCATATGACAGAAGTTTACCTATTTTTTAACATCCAAAGTTGAATAGAAACCTTTCTAAAGTCTCTCACTTTTCTGTTTTAAACAAAAGCTAAGAAACCATTAAATTTGGTAGTTTCTTCACAATTCCAGAACATTATCATAAACAATTCTTGTTATAATAGGGTTATAAAGCAGTAAGCTATCAAGGCATGTTGGGCTCTTTTTCCTTTGCTAAGTGATCCACAAATATAGTGATTTGAGTTCCGGTGCCTGCTATAATCTATTTGAGTACAGATACTTTATCTTCATCAGCTCTCACTGACAGTGTATTTAACTGTCCCTTCTGCCAGTCTAGTTAGAATTGTGTGTATAATACACATAACATGGTCAAGGTAAGGGCCCAAAGAGCTTTTCCATACCTAAAATGTGATACGTCTACAGTCATGGACTTAGCAATCTGGGCATCTTGGTAACTTCTCCTGTCCTTCTTACCTCCCCTTTTTTCCCCCAGGTTTTAGAACAGTAGTTCAAGAATAGAAGTGTGCTCTGGGTAATTTTTCCAAAATACCAGTTCTTCCCACCAAAGTTAGTTATTCCTACAAAGAAGTAAACTACACAATATACAACACTATCTGCAAGTCTTTTTTCTTTTTTTTGAGAAAGTGTCTCATTCTGTTGCTCAGGCTGGAGTGCAATGTTGTGATTACGGCTCACTGGAGCCTTGACCTCCTGGGCTCCAGGGATGCTTCCACCTCAGACTCCTGAGTACTGGAACCACAGGTGTGCACCACCATGCTTGGCTAATTTTTATATGTGTTGCAGAGGTGCAGTTTTGCCATGTTGCCCAGGCTGGTCTTGAACTCCTGGGCTCAAGCAATCCTCCCACCTTGGCCTCTGAAAGTTTGAGATTACAAGTGTGAACCACCGTGCCTTGCTTATACCAGTCTTAGACAAGGTACAAACATGCGTATTTCTCAAGAGCTCTCCTGGTGACTCTAATACATGTTAAGAGCCTTTGTTCTAGATGGTTGAATCCTCCTGCTAAGTGGAAGAAGAGAAGCATTACTGGTGAATCCCACAAGTGCTCACTTTTACAACTTTATCTTTTGTATTTTAAACGAATCTACCCTACTTGGTAACAATCAAATTCATATTTTTACAACCACCTAAATAATGGCCCTGTGCTGCTGTGGAAACTGTTCATGAGAAAATTTACTGAAGACTTGGGAGGCATTCATCATACATATCTAATCTACACTGGAATTTTTCAAGAAAGATAAGCTTAATTTTTAACAGCTTGATTCCTTTTTTTTAGCAAATATTTATTGAGCCCCTTTTATGTGTTGACAACTGGCCTGGACTCCTGGGATACAGCTATAAACCAGAACAGTTTTTATGGAGCAAACAATCTGATACTGATTAAATTATCATGCTAATGAAAATAAAAACAAACTGATATGACATATCATAAAGAAAAAGAATAGGAGAATAATGTCCTATGAGACCATAAAATAAAAACCTGACCTAGACTCGGGGAGCATGAAATAGGGAAGATTTCTAGGAGTAGGTGATGCTTTAGCTTAAAACCGAAAGAGGAACAGAGTACATCAGGCCCAGATAATGCAGCAAACATGAAGATCCTGTGGGTGAAGTGAGCATGGCATGCCTGAGAAACTGATGGAAGACAAGCATGGCCAGAGAGTACACAGCACAGGCACAAGAGTGTGGGATGAAGTCAGAGAGACAGGCTCTGATCTATGCAGAGGGCTGCAGGACAAGGCAATGATTCTCATCTTTGTCCTATGAGCAACGAGACAATGCTGAAAAATTTTAAAGAGGAGAGTATCAAGATTCCCAAATTTCAAAAATATCTTTCTGGCTACAACATGAGGAGTAGATTAGAGGGGCCCATCACTGAAACAAAGAACATTTACAGGTAGAAGGTCAAGTATGGAGACAAGGGCCACAATGGGTTTTAAATGCCTTTAAGACATCTGAATAGAGATGACAAAAATGCAATCAGATATATGGGTCTAGAGGGCAAAGGTAAGGTCTTGGATATGACCCTGGATGTGAAAGTCCCCGGATGTACAGATTGTCTCTGAAATCATGGGCATGAAATCATGAATAAGATTATTTTTGCAGAAAGTAAGTCCTGAGCTTGGAGGAAGTCCAATATGTAATGGTTAAAGGAAGACAAGCCTGCAAAAGAGCCTGAGGGTGGCCAGAAAGATAGAGAAAAACAAGGAGAGTGGTGATGTGGAAGTTGAGAAAATACAAAAACAAGGACAACAGTGTTGATCAAATCAATCAGCTTTACTGAGTATGAGGGGAGGAAATAGGAACACTGACAATTCTCTCATGAAATTTGGATCTTAACTAAATTTGGTCCTTAAATGAATTTGGTTTAGTGCTACATGAAGAATATCTGTTTGCTTAAAGAAGACTTATCAGAAAAAGATTTAAGTTGGAAATGACCTGAAATATGCACAATTTCACACAAAACAGTTAGAAGATCCAACTTAAAGTATATTTGAATCTCAGTGCAATAAATATGATTAATAGTCTAAAGTACTGTGAATTTTACCACTTTTTAGTAGTGAAATATTTCTCTTATTACTAGAATGCAAATAAACTAAGTATAAAAAGATGACAAGTACGTTATCCAACCTGTTGCTGAAGGCGGTGTTTATCCTCTTCAAGTTGTTTGATTTTTAACCTTTCTAGTTCTACTTGGTGAATACAGTCCTCTTTGGCCCTACGGATAGAGTCCTGCAGTTCTTGCAGGTTCCGTTGACGTTCTGATTGCAGTTCCTTTTTTTCTCTTTGAAGCTTAAAACAAAGGCATCTTTAAGAGGTTGGTTTATTACTAGCTGTATTATACTATTCAACATTCCAATATCTTTCTATACACTCAAATGTTCAGGATATTGACAAATTTATTTTCACATATTTTTCAGTTAGAGAGTTAATGTTCAAGTGTACCATTATAAATTTTCAATCACTGTTTAATACTATTATACACACATATAAAAATCCATAAACAATTTGTATAAATTCACTTCAAAACCCTAACCACTTAACATTTCCATTTGAATAAAACCTTTTTAATTGTGTAAGCAAATTTGCCCAAGTTTCTCTTTTAGAAACGTCTGATTCTTGCCTAATCACACAGAATAGAGCCTTCATATTAGGAACATATCTACACTATTAAGTTTAAACACTCTGACATACTTTTCTACCTATTCTAATATGTAAGATATGCTGAACAACAGTTTGAACAGCAGTTTTCTGCATGTCTAAAAGACAATTTTCATGAAATATATAGAGCACAAAGTAATAAACAGTAAGAATTTCATATATAGACTGTGAAATAAAGATATATGATAGATGACATGCTTACTAATAACACCACTTTCCACCTCTTTCTAAATAATTATGTAAGACTCCCATAAATGGAATCCCTCTAGTTCCAGTCTTTGCTGTCTCATTCTTATAAGCAGCCCATCCTGAATCCCTTCTCTCTTGGGACTATTTTGCACCTAACTTTCAAAATAGTATTTCTACTTTGCAAGAAATCCCTCTATGCTGAAAAAAAAAAAAATATGATAGATGAATGAAATACCTCTGATTCCGCACTAGCAAGCTGCTGTTCTCTCTTCTCCAAGTCAATTAGAGTTTTTTGAAGTTTTCCTTCTAGAATAGTATATTCAGCCACCTAAAATATAGTATTAAAAAAAAAAAGTTACCTACCTTCTCCCAAACTTAAAACACACACAAATTCAAAAATATGTATCATTTCACTGAAACACAGGACCTGAGAATAGGAAAGTCACAACTTACATCCTCCAATTCAAAGAAAAAATGTGTTTTTATGAATTTGAGAGTGGTGATGGCCATATTTCCTCCTCCTGGTCTTTTTTCTTCTCCAAGACAAACACAAATTTTAACTGTTATTCATATATTATGATTTCCACATCCTCTAATATATTAGACTTAATCTAAATTTACAGAGGATGAAAACAAAAGACTGTTAAATTTGAAACGCGTATGTAGTGTAAGCAACTAAATAGCCAAGTGCAGAGTCCAGGGAAGAAGTAAGGGGATAGGGGGGTGTGTGTGGTGGGTGTCTTGGTGTATATCATGCCAAGAGAGTGAATGAAATCATCAAAGGAGTGAGCATGCTGAGAGAAGAAAAGATGGTATTTGAGGACAGGGCTCTGGGACAAGCCAATAAAGCCAACATGAGGAGAATCTAGCATGAAAATTAGGAAAGAGAGACCAGTGAACACAGCGGAATACAACAGTAGTAAAGTATAGCCCAAAAAAAAAGTATAGTCAAAGAAGCCAAGTAGAGGAAGTGTTTCAAAGACACAGATAAACTGAGTAAGGATGAGGAAGGATTGTCTGTTAAGACAAAAACTGTTTTGGTGACTGAGAAAATGAATTGACTAGGGAAAGCAGTAGGATTGTGAGCAGCCACGAGGACGTCTTAGCACTTGAGGTCCTAAACCTCCTTAAAATCATCTCTACAACACCCACCTTTTCTCCATAACCTTTCGCTACTGTAAGTTTTTGGCTTTCGTTTTCTTTAAGACATACTGCTTTCCTGGTCTCCTGGACGTTAGTTTCACATTCCTCTATTCTATCCACTATACTTCCATCAGAATTATTGTTACAGAATGAAAACCTAATTATCTTATTTTATATAAAAATCTCCATTTTAAAAAATTCTGATATTTCTACCTTTCTCAACTAGGGTTTATCATCTGAACCACAAAACACAGAAAATGATTTAATTATTTTCTCCATCCTCTCCTAAAATGGTACATAACTACCATTTTAGATGCATAGGATAAAGTGAATTTATTACCAATAATGGATCCCTTAGGGTATTAAGGGCTTCATTCTCTCAGGAAGGCCTGGTTAAAAAAACCCTACAGTATCTAGTCTACACTCTACATAATGGATTATGAGATCATTTATTCTCCAGGGCATCAACTTCTCTTATTTCTTGAGGCACACTCTTTCTTCCCCTCTTCCCCTCTTCCCCTCTTCCCCTCTTCCAACATCAAACTACTTATAATTTTCTTAACGCAGAGTCTATTTCAAACTTCTTTGCCTTTTGCTATAGGGGCTGTGTCTGGAATACCTTTTGAGTCTACCTGGCAATATTCACCAATCTTCACCAAAGTGAAAGCATGATCTTATCTACAGAACACTTCCTCATGCTCCCTTATGAAGAACTGAGGTCTTCCTTCTATGTGGGTAATGACTATCTTCAGCTATCTGATGGACAGTCATATGTAAGACAGAGTATATCTCAGTTGCTCCAGAGGGCAGAACATGAACCACGTATAGATTTACTCCTTCAGGTAAAATTTCAAAGTATGAAAGAAGTTATACATCGTTTTTTTTAAAAAAAAAAATTAGGTAAATAAAACAAAAACAGAAAAGGCTCACATAAAATTGACATTTAAAAAATACTATAGTGAGAGTCTGAGTATTTAGCTTTAAAATAATTGATCATACTGAAAAGCAACTTTTTTTTTTTTTCTCACTACTGACTTGATTTTGCAGTGGTTGAAAAAATTTAAAAGAAAAACTGATCCCATGCAAGACAGGATACTTTAAGACAAATGAATTAAAGTATTTGGTCTCAAAAATGCACTTAGGTTGAAA
The DNA here is from genome assembly GCF_001698545.2 of Rhinopithecus bieti. Classification (NCBI taxonomy): domain Eukaryota; kingdom Metazoa; phylum Chordata; class Mammalia; order Primates; family Cercopithecidae; genus Rhinopithecus; species Rhinopithecus bieti. Next base: position 350,599 of record NW_016820251.1, on the reverse strand, counting down.
GAAAATGGCAAATCTCAATCTCAAATCTACCTTTACTATATGATTAATTTGAGTAAACAGCACAATCACTTATTAGGTAGGCATCACATTGTTTTCTGACTGGAGTTATTAACTAGCCAGGAACTCATCATTTCAGGCTGAAAGAGTAGAAGCTGTATAAATGGAAACCAATTACAAATTTCAGCTGAAAAGATCATTATTACCAAAATGACAATAAACCAAAATTACTTGGTGAGTTTTCACAGAAAGTTTAATTATGGCACAAATTGAATTTTGTCACGGTTCTAGTAATTTTATTAACTTTTCAAATATTTCCTGATTTGAATTTTGCAGACCTCAATACTAAAATACTCTTTAACAGCAATGAAGAAAAATGGTTCAAGGATAAACTCATCTTGTCTAAAAGGCTAGGCTAAAAAGTTTAAAAATTAAAATGATATTTTCCAGCTCCCCCAGATTCAATGAATATCTAATAGGTGAGGTCTATAAATACTACTTAATATAAAACTCACTCTTAAATAACAAGATAACTAGTATAATGTTAAAATGTATGTCAGGGCTTCAAATTATTGTAATATTGATTATCTGAACTTTTCTAAAGAATAGAGACTTTGATGTACTCTTATTTTGTCTTTCAGCTTTTTAAAAAGTTCACTGGTTATTCAAGTTTTTAATGGTGAGAATTAAGTTAGAAAAGGCTGATATGGTTATTTTAAAATCAAAGGCCTGTGTACTTCTGTTTCCACCCATAAAAGACAAATGGCCCTCCTCTATAAACACAAATTTTTTTTTTATTATACTTTAAGTTCTAGGGTACATGTGCATAACGTGCAGGTTTGTTACATATGTATACTTGTGCCATGTTGGTGTGCTGCACCCATCAACTCGTCAGCACCCATCAATTCGTCATTTATATCAGGTATAACTCCCAATGCAATCCCTCCCCCCACCCCTCCCCATGATAGGCCCCGGTGTGTGATGTTCCCCTTCCCGAGTCCAAGTGATGTCATTGTTCAGTTTCCACCTATGAGTGAGTATAAACACAAATTAAACAACATTTATGAAACAACTGTTTTCAGCCATTGGGCAACTGGCAGCACAGGATGATGATCCGTAAAAGGTGGGAAATAAATGAGGCAACCCCTACAATATATCTAGCTTACTGCCTGAAGACTGTAGCTCAAGCAAGGGGAACCCAAACAGACACTAGCAATCTTGCTGAGCTGAGAAAATGGAATGGAGACTAGAGAGGCTGAGGCAACTAGAGTTGATGAGAGGAGGGGGTTACAGAGAGAAGGAGCACTGGAGACCTGTAGAGCCATCCCCTCAAATCTGAAGCTGAATACTGACTAACCACTAAGAGTATTTCTAACGTCCTAAAATTATTAATAGAATATTTGAAGAAAGTCTAACTGTTAGGGTTGTTTTATTTAATAACTTGAGTGTAAATGGACAAATATTAAGCTCTTGCTTCAGGAATAAAATCAGATGGTCTCATGTTATCATTTTTAAAAATGTGATTTATTTCATAATTCTTAAAAATAGCTTAAACATTTGAGACATCTTACTAACTTACAGATTATAATATGTAGTTATATATATATTGAAATGTGCTATCTTTTCTTTTTTATACATCAGCAGGGTTTTCTCTATTCATTTTTGTATATTCATACACACACACACTTTTTTTTAAGAGATGGGGGTCTCACTATGTTGTCCAGGCTGGTCTCAACCTCATGGCCTCAAGCAATCCTCCCTCAGCCTCCCAAAGTGCTGGGATTACAGGTGTGAGCCACCATACCTGGCCTATATTTATATATTTTTTGAATAGGTAATACATTTGCATATCCCAAAAGCACAAAATACTTTACAGTGAAACGCCTCCCTTCTATCCAGAGCCACCATCCACTTCTTCCATGCCAACATATCACCACTATAATTAGTTATTCCTTCCAGAGACTATCTTTAATGCAAATATAAGATACTATCATTAATATTCTTCCTTTTCTTCCTCATTTTTACACAAGTTACTACCTTTTTCTTTACTAGTGATTCTCTTTCTCGGTCCCTTTTCTTCCATTCCTCTGCAAGAGCTTGCATATGAGCCAGTTCTTTCTGCTTCAGCTACAAAAGAAAGAAAAATAAAGTCACCAAAAAACCCCAAATATGTCAAATAAATGAATCAGTTGTCAAAGAATCGATGCTAATCACTAATATGATTTTTTCACGCATTCTTTTTCATTCTTAAAAAAAAAAAAAAAAAAGGATGCCTGAGGCAAATAATATCCGTTTGAGTTCACTTCAGGAAAGTATAAAGTTAACAGTGAGTTGTGCTTTCTAACTCTTGTTTGGAGACTAATGATGCAAGTTCCAGGAGCGTATGCCAAATGAGGACATGAAATTTAAAGAGTAACTTCCTAATTTTACCCAATAATCATGAAGAAAGTTGACAGAATTCTGAGTGGCTTCTGCCAAGTTGCCACATTTCAGGTATTTTTTGATTCTCAATTTTTTTTTTAAGGCATTGTTGACATTCAAAGAAATTAGATAAAGTACCTACAGAACTTATAGAGACTGAACCTTGCTATGGAGAAGGAAAAATATACAAAGTAGACAAAACAGAATTTTTAAAGTAACATTTAAAAAGTAACCTGATTTTCAAATATATCTTCTTGCATCTCCTTCCACATTTCTAGTTCAAGTGCTGCTTTGTATTCTAAGGTTTCACGAGGCTCTGTCTGGATCTCTGAAGGACAAGGTGCTGGAGGAAGAGAAGATGGCTTTTGTTGTATGGCAGACACACCCTAAGAGATGAACCAAAAAGTACATTTAAACACTCACACACATACGCACATTAGATTCCTTTTAAAAAATAATTTGATAACATTCAATTATATTTACCTGAGATGAATCAGAGACAAAAATCTCACGCATTTTTACTAGTCCGTAATCTTCTAGAGTCACTGTGTAAGAAAGATCTGCTATCCTGTTATTTGATCTACAAATAAAATAAGAAATACCTTAAAATTCACAGAAATACTTTTATATTATTTTTCCTTTTATTTCCACAGTGCTTTAGCAATGGGGAGTAAGCAATATTTTCTGCACCTAACTCTATTGTTTTTGAAACTGCAGTAGCTTCTGTAGGCTTCAACACCTTCCACATATATAAACTGATCATCACAAACACCCTGCTAAATACATGCATACGTTTACTACAAAATGACCCCTTTAAGACCTGTAAAAGGTATAAAGATGAAATTTAAAATCTTACTGCCCACAGGTAATTATTGCTAATATGTAGTTTATTTCCTTCCTGTTTTATTTACATATAGATATACATGCACACATCCATGTTGACTTCATATAGTTTTGTCTTGTTTTCCTATTTACATCAGGGGCATTTTCTCACATCATAATATTAATTTAAAAATGTGATTTTTTTATTGCCTGTAAAATACACAAATGAATTTATGTAGTAAAATATACTTAACAATTCCCCTACTCTTGATTATATTGGTTATTCTGAATTCTTTTTTCTACTTTTCCTGGGATGTACACACTCATAAATATTTTACTAGATATAAGCAATGCCTCTAGGCATAACTGGCACATAAGCAATGCTTCTAGGATAATTATATGTTAGTATTATCATAATGAGCACCTCTTTGCATCATAGAACTGCATGCGGCATTTGCCATTAGCCAAATGAAAACAAGAGAAAATATTAGAAGAAAATAAAATATTAGCAATACAAAACCATGATTTTGTCTAAATCAAATATACTCTGGTCAAACAAAACTTGAACGAATGGTTCTCACACAATTAGAAATCTTAATTAACCAACTTTTACATTTTCCTCTTGTAATCTCAGATTTCAGAAGAAGTGAATAAGGTTAAATGAAACATGACTATATCTGACAGAAACTCCTGAGAGTATCTAAGGTTCTCACTTAAGTAAAGCTCCTAAAACTTCTGTCTACAAAGTAGGGCAATAAAAGTAAATATTCATAACAAACAGGCAGCATTAAAATAGCTTTCATTGTTAATGATTTTATTATCTTCTTATGATGACAGAAAAAAACTAATTTTAAGGAAGATTCTTCAGTAATAGAGTCGAAACAAAAAGGACAAGACTTTCAGCTAATACTTTCAGATCTAAAATTTTACTGGGCCTTATTTCTATCTTTTTTTTAGTCTTATCTTGAACATAAAGGGCTATGATATATAATTGTTAAATTAAATTTTAAACTTTTATTTTAAATTTTAAAAAGATAATTCAACAAGTATTTTACTGTATTTTAAAATACATTTAAAAAAACTCAAGTTTTCTTTGTGGCAATGAAGTTCAGGGCAAAAAACCAATAATTATTTTAAAAACTGCCTCTGACTGCCAAATATCTATAATGTCCTCAGACTTTTGATTTGGGGTAGGAGTAAAATATTTTAAGTGGGAAAACAGTCTCAGCCATTCCCAATGCAAAATAATATAAAACACATGATAAAGTTTAATCTCAAATCACAAAATAAAAAAAAAAATAGGTCTTACATTTAAAATTCTAAAGCTAGAGAGGGGAAGGAAAATAATTAGCCATCTGACTATTACAATACTGTGGTAGCACAGACTCTTGACTTCTGTGAGGTGAAATGCGTATCAGAAAGCGAAAGGGCAAAGTGGGGTATAACTGCCACAGGTCAGAGAAGACCAGAAAAAAGAGGTTACGAAAGGGTGAAGTGGTGGATCAGGAAAAAGAGGTTATGAAAGGGTGAAGTGGTAGCTGGCTAATCAAAATCATTCAATGAATTATAAAGAAAAAGCAAAGACCAATTCTGTGAAATGCATTACCCTTGTGCTGCTATAACAGGCACACTTTCACTGTAAGTTTGACGCCAACACTGTTCACCATTAGAACCTAAAAAACGAGTTTTTTCTGAAGACAAGACATTAGAAAGCTGGATTCTCGCAATTCCCAGAAGTAAATCTTTACTCATTTTATCCTTGTGCCATAGTTCAACCAGTAATGGAATCCTAAGGAAGAGAGAAACATGTGTTCATACCTATCAACTCTGACCTAAAGTCTTTTCTGAACTAAATTCTTTGAATTCCCTTAATGGAGTCAAAGATGTTTTTGTTACCTGGAATGTCATCTAACACAATTGTTAGACTGAACACTAAATTTCACAGGCAGCAAGTATGAAATGATGTTTTCATCAATGATGAGCCTCGTATACAATGGTGGTCCCATAAAATTATATCATATTTTACTGTATCTTTTCTGTTTAGATACACAAATACTTACCTTTATCCAACTGCCTACAGTACTCAGTACAGTCACATGCTGTGCAGGTTCGCAGTCTAGAAGCAATGGGCTATACCATCTAGCTTAGGTGCACAGTAGGTTATACTGTCTAAGTTTGTCTAAGTACATACATTCTACAATGTTCATAACAATAGAATTATCTAATAATGTATTTTTCATAATGTATCCCTATCTTTAAGTAATTCATGATAATACTTTTTTTTTTTTGAGACAGAGTCTTGCTCTGCCACTCAGACTGCTGTGCAGTGGCATAATCACAACTCACAACAGCCTCAACCTCCTGGGCTCAAGTGATCCTCCCGTTTTAGCCCCCTGAGTAGCTGGGACTGCAGGTGCGTACCACCATGCTGGCTAATTTTTGTATTTTTTGTAGAGACAGGGTTTTGCCATTTTGCCCAGGCTAGTCTCAAATTCCTGGGCTCAAAGCAATCTGCTCACATTGGCCTCCCAAAGTGCTGGGATTACAGGTGTAAGCCACCATGCCAGGCCTACTATTACATTTTTTGTACCATTTTCTATGTAATAAAAACCTTCAAACGCTGTAATTCCCACAAATGGTTAGATTGAAGTTACCCTTCATTCTTTTCTAAATAATGTGTAAATTTGAATTGTGATACTCTGAGAAAGTAAAGGTGTTTCGCAGATCTCAGATTTTTTCATGAATCCATTTCAGATAGTCAGATTAACATCTCTAGTTATATGTTCAGAATAGAAAAGCAATTTTTTCCATTCGGTGAATCAACAAAATATTTAGTTCTTAGCTTTTATCTTCCCATATTATATTAGGAAAAGACAAGACCACTTTTCAAAGGTCCCTCATTACATATAGTTTCTCTTAACAAAGTTAAAATATCTAAATTCAGGTAAATAAGATAGGAAAATAAAAAGAACCTTTATAATAAACCATGCAAAACCCTGTAGCAGATGCACAAATTTCATACACATCATTAGTAAATTTGTTTCTTGATCCTCAAATGCATAAACTGCTATGGACTTAAACCTACAGGAATTCCTTTTTAATAAAATACAAATTTTCAAGAATTGACTTAAAATAATTAATATCATACATACACTGCATGCATTACCTTAAGAAGGTGTCTTGCAGCTGATGAGGCATAGTTGCAAAATCAAACGCACAGTAAGATTGGGGAAGAAAAACTTCCATGTTTTTCCGAACTTCTACAGGAGGATTCGTCATAATAGGAGCCGCACTTCCAAAGAATGGATATGAGTACCTGGAATAAAAAATCTTATGCTATGGCATACAGACGAGATAGAGTCTGCTTCTTAGAAAAAAGGTGCAATATGAATATTATGAGCAAACATGACTTTTTAATAGAAACGTGGTAGAAATACCAACCTGCCATCTGTATAAGAAGTTTCTTGAGGGCACATGTCCTACCTTTTTTATCTCTGCACTCCCAGGGACACAGGCAGTTTCTGCCATATATAATATTCAAGAAATGTTTCCTAATTTTATTTGTAAACCTAGTTTCTTTTATACAATAGTGTCCTGATTTTTTATGGGATAAAAAGCCCTTAGTCAACTCCAAAAGGATGCATTCAGGGTAAGCTGGTAATTATGGTAATCTTGCAAGGATGCAAGCAATTTGAATGTATTATGGATGAATCAGAGAGTGACATAACAACACTTTCTCCCTTTCATCACAAACCCACGCTAGATTAAATGGAAGAATGCCTGACTACTGCTGAACTTACTTTGTATTTAAAGCCAAACATAAAGATATTATAATGCTCATTTAAATTTAATCTTGCATCTTGTTATTCATATATGAGAACAAAAATTTAAACACTAATAGTAAAAACTGCTTTCCAATAAGAATTCTATGTAGTCACCCAATTCCTATATAATTACATATCCATTTAAATCCAGTTATCTCTGAGAAAGTTAAATGCCCTAGAGTTTCAACTCCCTATGCTTACCACCACACTACAGGATTTAGTGATTAAAAGAAAAATAAATACATAAAGGAAGTCATGCAGATGAGAAACTTTTCAAATACCAGTGTTACCTAAGAAATTCCATGACACAGTTGCAAACTACAGTTCCATACCAATAGAGAGCATTGTATGAAAATTTATCAAACAGAAAAGTTAAATGGTCAGCATTTTAAAGTGCCTTAAAATGATTCAAAGACAGAACTATTAGTCTGTATCAAGTGAATTCTACGAAAAGTGTTACATGGATTTAACAATTTATTTCCTAAACTTTTGTAAATGCTAATGCTTGTTCCAAAGAAATTTATGAGGAGATGCTAACTACCCCAAACTAAACACATAATTGTATTATATTTAATTTATATCTCAGGCACAAAAGACTATAAAATGTAACATCATTAAAACAAATTGTGTAAAACTACTTGACATATTATATAAAATTCTTAATATAGAACAATGTAGACACATTCCACTTACAGCTGATTAAGTATGGTGTTCAGATTCATAGCTATGAAATGTGGGTATTAGGAATATGAGCTCCCATGATAATACAGTTATACAGAAAAATCAGATAATACACTACCATTATTTTGACCGGTAATACCTTTTTCCAGAAAAAAACCACTTCTGAAGTTTAAGAGGCACTGTACTTTAAATGGCATATTATGTATATCAAAATACATATAATAGTTATATTACTTAGAATAAATTATTATAAATGCCTACAATTATTATAACAGAATAGATAAGACAGTTACCTCTCCTCTACCAATGCTACCCTTGTTTGAATTCAAAATCATTAGGATATAGCCTTACCCCCTTTTAGTCCACTGATTTAACAAATGTTATAACTTCTTTGGTGACATTTCTCTTTGCAATTCCCCAAACACAGGAAAGTCCTTTCTCTTCAGAAAATAATACTTTGAAACAAAATCAAATCACACCTTAATATACAGTTGATTGGAAAACCAATCTCCAAGGTATGTATACTCCTTAAGTCTATTGAAAAGCAAAAATGATGTGATGTTGCTGGAACAGCAATCTTCTGTCCTGAAGCTACTTCTGAAGCATTGGATGTAGTCACTGGCTGGGCCAGTGAAGCAGGTACAGAAGAACTGGCTACAATGAACATAAAATAAAACAAAACGATCACACTTGCTAACAGTTTATCTTAAATTGTACAGATAGTTTAAGGCTATCATCTCATTTACCTTTAAGCAGGAATTGGGCTATTTTGTCTCATAAACATATGAATTGAAGTATAAGTATCTTAAAAGTAACTCACATAAAATAACCCAGGTTGTAATTTCCATTCTAGAATTATGTGAAAAAAGAGCTTACTCTCAACACATATAGAAAATGTACAGAACAGAGAAATATGTATGACTGCAGCCTAGTAGGCACTAACTTATTTCCAAGAGGCACATAACTTAACATTTGAAGGGCTGTATATGAGACTTACTGATATAATGACATCACCTTTTTAAAGTAGTTTCGGTTATTTTAGGCATATTTAAAATAACAGAAGGCTGAAACTTAAAAAGACAGATTATCTAGTCCAACCCTATTATAGATCAGAGATACTTGGTGAGTGGCCTAAGTCACACAGCTACTCAATGACAGAGATGTAACTTACAGCAAAGAGATCTAACTCCTAATCCACTACTAGTTATTTACACTACTAACTATAACTGCAATGGAAGGAAATTTTTTATTAAATCAGATAATCATGCATTATCAGACTTTCCCTTAACTTTAGGATCAAAATTGGTTATTATGAGTTTACTATAAGAGGCAGTTAATAACTGTTCTCTCCAAAATTCAAGATATTTAAGAATCTAATCATTTAAAAAATCTATTTGCAAAAACTATATTATTTAATGTCTATTGAATAGGATATTTCCAGTGTACAAGTAAAATAAAAAATCCCTTACCTAAATTTAGTGAATTCTATTTTGAAGTTAGATAGATTGCAATGACTTTGCATTGAAATTTTTTATATTTCTACACATTATTGGTGGTTTTTTTTCTTTACTTTTCTTTTTTTTTTGAGACAGAGTTCCACTCTTGTTGCCCAGGCTGGAGTGCAATGGCTCGATCTTGGCTCACCACAACCTCTGCCTCCTGGGTTCAAGCAATTCTCCTGCCTCAGCCTCCCGAGTAGCTGGGATTACAGGCAGGAGCCACCATGGCCGGCTAATTTTGCATTTTTAGTAGAGACAGGATTTCTCTATGTTGGTCAGGCTCGTCTCAAATGCCCAATCTCAGGTGATCCGCCTGCCTCAGCCTCCCAAAGTGCTGGGATCACAGGCGTGAGCCACCACGCCCAGCCTTATTGGTTCTTAACAAACCCATAATTTTTACTTAAAACTCATTTAAGTTCTCATAGTCATTTTTTAGATGGCTGCAAAATGCAATACCTCAAAGATCTGTAAACAAACAAACAAAAAAACCTTACCTCTTGGATTTGGTTTGGTGTCCTTATCATACTGTAAACTTTCCACTTCACTTTCTGTTGCATCATCTTTTGTTGGAGGTGACTGGTTGTGAGATGGAACAGGGGACACTCTTGGCGATTTTGGCCCAGTAAGTGTCTTCTCCTTTATGGGGGTTAAAACTTTCTTCTTTGAATGCTCTGGCTCATGTTCATTCTGGGTCTTTAATTCAATTAAAGACTAAAACAATTTTAAATAAAGTATAATTTGCAAAGAACTTTCCTTCATAATTAAGCAAAAAACTTGGCGTTGTTTTTTAAAATATAAGCTTCCTTTCCCAGTTTGGATATTCCTAGTCTATTTTCTTCATAATTTGCAAATTTCTTTATAGCATCTAGGACCAGAAAAAGGAAGATGAACAGAGGAAATATGATATCCAGAGCTGAATACCAAAATGCATCCTAATGGGTAAGAAAGGATATTTCAGAAAAGAAGTCAGGCATAGGTGTCCCTGGGGATGGTTATTCCTACCTACCAAGGCAGTACAATGGAGAACTAGACTCCTAAAGAGAAAAAACAGATGTCTAGTATGACTTTCTGTATCTCCTTTATTCCACTCCCCACTAAAAATATATGTATATATATCTTTGAAACACTCATTTCGGTTTTCCTATCTTTAATTCACAATCTGTATAAAGATCAGCTTTTTGAAAGAACAAGATAAAGTTGATTCTGGGAATAGATACAATAAAAAAAATACACGGCCAAATAAATGATCATCTGTATTATGTATACTAAAGAGAGTATGAGGACTACAAAGCACTAAGGAACCAAGAATTTTATTTTGGCTTCGGTTGCATTAACCAAAAAGATACCAGTAATGCAGATTCTCAGAAACTAGATCTAAAAATGTTCTCTTTCACTGGAGTTCCTTTTCTGCCTTAGTCATTAACTGAGTTGGGGGTGGGGGAGACCATAAGTGGGTTACCACTACATAAGAAGACTGTCCCAAAGGCTAAGAGGCTCTGGGTAGGATCACTTATAAACCACAACAGAAGTCACAACACTTTTCAGAAAGGTCTTTTCAGAAAGGGGGTATCATATAACACAGGCCACTAACTAAGATTAATAAATACATCCTTATGAAGGTAATTCTTCCGAAATTCAACTTTTGTAAGTAATCATGAGTGGGACTAGTGAAGGTGGGGGAATGAAGGAGGGCAACTACTTGCCTGGGAGTCTATGCCTTCTCTCTGAAGAGCCACAGACACTCCCACAGTTGGGGCTAGCTCCACAGGAATCGGTGCAAGCTTCTGTTTGGCTCTGTTTGGAGGGTCAAGGGTAAAAGCACCTTCGACTGTGACTGGGTGCTGGTTGATTTCTGTACTGCCCTTTTTAAGTAATCCAGTTAAAGGTATTTCTGTACTTCCAAGTGACTGGTCTCCACAGCAGAGATGAATCTAATATGAAAGGGAAAATCAAAATAGGGCTTTATACTTTCTCCTTTTCCTAAACATCATAAACTTAATAAGAAGTTGTAAAATGATTCACGGAAAGAAAATATAATGCATCTCATTGACCTGAAGTGACTAAGTAATGAATTCTCACACATAACTGTTAAAACTGGTGATAAAATACAGTTTACTAGAAACTCAATAATAGCTATTACCCTTTTCATTTCTTTTGGTATTACATAATCATATGTTATTGCTCCTTTTTCTGCCTCTTTGATGAACTACTTTAATATTTTACTATGCAAAGTGTGTAAGAAAATAACTAATGCATGAATTTAAACAAAAAAATACCTCAACATTTTTCTATTTCCATTTTACCATTAATTTAAACACGGTTTCAAAAACTAAGTCAGTGGATCAATCCTGATTTGGAATTTAAAAACCTCAAATAGTTTTGTTTTTTTCACTCATAAGATATNAGTCTTTTTTTTTTCACTCATAAGATATCTTGAGCATTTCTCTTTTCTTGCTTTTCAGACCTCATATTAAAAAGAGTGCTTAACAGTAAGTAAAAGAATATCTCTGGAGTGGAATATACTGTTAATCACTGATAGCTAATTAAAACTTCAATATTACCACCTTTTGACAAGTTAAAAAAAAAAGACTGCTCCAGAAAATCATAACTTATTTTCCCTTACTATATTGAAGCCTTAGCAAACTTAGTATTTTAATGAATAATCAAGAAGCAATCATGCTGTAAAATATATTTAGCTCTAATATCATCAGTGAAAGGGTTAAGAGAGACCTGTAACTTAGTCTCAAAGTTATTATATTAAGGTGTAATATTTTTATGGGCTGGAAAAAAAACTATTTATATGATGTAAATGTCCTCCATTAGAAACTAATAAACAAATCAATACTTTTGGTAAGGACTGATACGTCAGATACAGAATAAAATTCAAACTGCTTTTTCCTGCATGTCATCATTTTATATAGCCTTCAGTTTTCTAAATATCTTGGGTTTAGTAGAACCATCTCTAAAATTCAGTTCTACTAAAATTTCCCAATGCTTCTTCTCACCTCCTGTCCATTACTTTATTTTAAACAAATGAATATCTAACCATATACAACACCACCCTATTTCAGTTTGATCAAAAGGAAGTGTCATAAAAGACAGAAGAGTAATGTTTACTAGGTAAGGTTAACTTATCTTTTTTTTGAGATAGAGTGTTGCTCTGCTGCCCAGGCTGGAGTACAGTGGTGTGATCACAGCTGACTACAGTCTCCAACTCCTGGGCTCAAGCAATCCTTCCACCTCACCCTCCCGAGTAGCTAAGATTACAGGCACACACCACCACGTCTAAGTAACTTTTTATTTTTTGTAGAGACAGGGTCTTGCTATGTTGCCCAGGCTATTCTTGAACTCCTGGCCTCAAGTGATCCTCCCATCTTAGCCTCTCAAAGTGCTGGAATTCTAGGCGTGAGCTCCCATGCTCAGCCAATGTTTGCTTTTAAATGGAGTCCAATTCAAAAAGAGTTCATAAAAAATACTCAAATCAAGGGCAGATTTTAGAAAGCTGTCTTACCTCATTGCTTTTAATAGCAGTAAGGCATATATATTTTGAAATCAAGAGTGATCTGTGTGACTACACATAATATCTCCACTAACAATAATCAAACCCTGCCCATGCCCACTGCTCTAGGCTCCAGGTATAATTGTTTTTATTGCAAAGGACTGGTAATTGATATACCTCTTTTCTCAATTATGGGGAAAAGAGGTGCTATCTCATAAAATTCTGAAGTAACTGTAATGCCAACAACGTCATGACTCAGGATAGTACCTAAAAAAAATTAGAAGATGTGGCAGAAAGATAACCTCTACTACTGAAATAGGATTAAGTTTAGGTACTAAACTCTCATTTAGTTTAGGTACTAAATTAATGCTTAAAAGACCATCTCCAGTTAAAAACGATTTGCTGCAGTACTCACCTGTAGTTTAGACTGAAGAGCCAGGTAAACACGAAGAACTTCTACACTGCTACGGATGCGAACTGATGCTCTCTCTGGCTCAAAGTTTGGGTTGATCAAATCATTGAAGGGTTCATTTGTAACATCATTTCCCAGTAAAGAGTAGTAGAAGAAAAACTCAGGCTGTCTTTCTGGAAGTTTCATGGTACATGGAATTAACTAAACATTTCAGGAAAAAGAAAACAGTATTACTTTCTAAACCACTAAACATGTTTAGTGTATCTATTGCATTCCAAAAATATTTGCTAAAATATTGATTTTTTAATTTGATGTCTTAACCCTCAAATGAAATTTCTGAATTTCTGCCAAACTGCTACCAAATTACTGTTTTAAAAAAGGGTTGTCTTAGAAAAGCAGAGTCTAAAAGACTTTATAGATTTATGTTGTTTTAAAGTTTTCATTGCATTCAACTGGTCCATGAATATGTGAAAGTTCTACTTAGAAGAAAGATTAAGTATTTCAAACTGAGCTTTCTTTATTTTCACATATTTTATTTCATCTTATACTTCCTCAGCCATCAGAGGCTCTATGTTATGAATGAGGAAAGGTTTGTAAAAAATTTAATCCAGGCTATTTAATATATAACATCTTAGTTGAGGTCTCCGATACAGTTTTTAGCTATTCTGTCAAAATTTAGAGGCCTATGAATTAACACCAAAAAAATACCTTTTGTACTATGAGTGTTACTTTTCAGAGTCGCTAGCTTCATGGCCACATATGACCAAGAGATGGGATTCCTGTCCTACAATAATATAAAATATTTTCTAACAGACCTTTAATGTTCACTAGCATATTGTTAAACAATAAGCTATAAACATCCAATGTGTTCATCAATAGGGGATGGCTTAAATATAATTATCATACACCATGGCTGTTAAATAATAACATACTAACTTGAAAGTTATCTAAGACAGCGGTCCCCAACCATTTTGGCACCAGGGACTGGTTTCATGGAAGATAATTTTTCCATAAACAGGAGGGCATAGGGTTCCCCTATTACAGGAGGAAACTTCTACCTCAAATCATTAGGCATTAGATTCTCATAAGGAACATGCAACCTAGATCCCTTGCATGTGTAGTTCACAATAAGGTTCATGCTCCTATTAAAATCTAATGCCACCACTGATCTGACAGGAGGCAGAGCTCAGGCCGTCATGTTCACTTGCCTGCTGCTCACCTCCTGCTATATAGCCCGGTTCCTAACAGGCCACAAACCTGTACCAGTCCACAGCCTGAGGTTTGAGGAGCCCTCTCTAAGATACACTGTTGGTTTAAAAAAATTACAGGATAGTTTGTATAGTTTGTGAAAATAAAAGTACTAATCACTTAGATTACAACAGCACAGTACCAGTCACATAATAAATGTAAGCTATTTTAATCCTACTTTAAAATGTATTCATGTTTAAGTGAGGAGATTTTAATCATGTGGACTTACACACATTGAGAGGAGCACCTATGCACTTATAATTGTTACAGTCACAAATCCTGGAGTCAGATCCCAAACCCTAACTCTAGTTCCATCAGTAACTTACTGTGAAATTTTAGAAAAATGACTTAATCACTGTGTGTATCCAGTTGTTTTAGGGTTGGAAGGATTAAAAGAGATACATAGTTGCTGCTACAACGCCTAGCACACAGTTAGCTGTTGTTATGTGAGCATGGAAAATCCTGGGGAAAAACATACTATCCGTTACAGTGATTATTCCGGCGGAGTTTAGAGAAGATTTTCATTTTCTTTTACTTTCTTTCATAATCATAAAGCAATAAAATACTAAGAAATAAAACCCTTAACTATTTCACAGTATATTTAATTCTAAATTATTCCCATTATGGGAAGAAATTATTTAAAAATTCTTTATTATCCTGATATTTAGAGACTGTATTTTTTTCCTACTCTTAACTTTCAATATTTAAGAAAAGAAGGAAGCAAGATTGTCACTAGCCAGTGTTCCCACTCCAAACTCAATCCTCCATTCTATTAAAACTTTATAGTAACATGTGCTAAGTCACTGATTTGCATCTGAAAAGGTTTGTAAATTTGTTTATTGCTAGATGCTTTCTCACGTTGCCTTTGACTAAGTTGAGAGGAAAAAACTAAACAGCTAGTTTCATCCCAAACATAAACAATACACTCATTAAGCAGCAACACCCCACCACTCATACTCTCCTGCCCCCAGTCCCTGGAAATCACAAATCTGCTTGAAGGAACTTTTGCCTATTGTAGATGATTCATATAAATGGAACCACACAGTATGTGGCCTTTTGTGTCTGGCTTCTTTCACTTAGCATGTTTCCAACATTCCTTTATGTTGTGGCATGTATCAGTACTTCATTCCTTTTTTTTTTTTTTTTTTTTACTATAAAGATGGAGGTCTCGCTATGTTGCCCCAGTTGGTCTTGGACTGCTGGGACTTAAGGGATCCTCTTGCCTCAGGCTCCTGAGGAGCCGAGATTACAGCTGTGTGCCACACCACCCACAGGCAGTACTTTGATAGCTAAATTGTATTTAATTGTGTACATATACCAAGGTTTGTTTATCCATTCATCTATTGATGGGCATCTGGGTAGTTTTCACCTTTTGGCTATCGTGTATAGTATTGCTATAAACACTAACATACAAATTTTTATTTGAACACCTGTTTCCAATACTTTTGCGTATATACCTAGGAGTAGTATTGCTGATCATGTCGTAATTCTGTTTAACATTGTGAGGAATCTATCTGGCTTACTTTTTTATAGAGACAGTAAACAGTTTGCCAGACATCAACCTGTATGTATGTGTTTTCTTTTTTAAACTAAACTGAAATAGTAATTTGTCCCAGTAATTCACCTGTATTACCAAGAACTGTATTATACTGGTTTTTAAAAGTTCTGGACTCAATAGGTCAATTACCCACAGGAAACTTTACCATACAAATGTACTTTCTCACAAACAACATGGTAGGCAACTTACTAATATTACCTCTTTCCTCATGCACAACTGAAGAGATGGTAAATATTACCACCATATAACTATAAAATCAAGCTTCAAAAAGGTTATGTAACTTGCCTACGTTGAAGGAGCTAGAAAATAGAATGAGATTACAACTCAAATCTATTTTATTCCAAACTCATTAAGAGGCAAGAGAGCATTATATGGGACCAAGAGAATATTAAAAATGACCACATGGTCAGAAATACTTGGGCCATTAACTAGCCGTAAGATCTTCTTAAAACTTGGTCTCCTTATCTCTAAACTGAAAATGATCAACTCTAAGATTGTGGTAGGATTAAATGCAAAATATGCAGAGTGGGTGGCACAATGTCTATTATACAAAGCATTACACAGTCAGTAATCAATAAATATGAACAATTATGCCTCCCTAAGGAGGATAAAATTGTTAAAACAGTGATTTAAAATTCAGCTGGGCATGGTGGCTCATGCCTGTAATCCCAGCACTTTTAGGAGGCCAAGGCAGGAGGATCACCTGAGGTCAGGAGTTTGAGACCAAACTGGCGAACATGGTGAAACCCCATCTCTATCAAAAATATAAAAACTGGCCAGGCGTGATGGCAGGCGCCTGTAATCCCAGCTACTTGCGAGGGTGAGGCAGGAGAATCTCTTGAACTGGGAAATCAGAGGTTGCAGTGAGCTGAGATTGCACCATTGCACTCCAGCCTGGGCGACAAGAGCAAGACTCCATCTCAAAAAAATAAAAATAAAAAATAAAAAGCTTAGAAAATATGGTAACAACACAGTAAAAATACAGTACATTCCTAATTATCTGACACATGGACAAGAGTTTTCTGATGTGGTTAATAAATAAAAAGCCAACAGATATCTGTCTTTCCTTGCAACTAGAGTGGCATATTAAACTATAACAAATCCAGAGGCAGAGCTTCAAGAAGAGAAGAAAAATACGGAAACCGATATAAACGCAAAAGTATGTATGTATCAACAAGGAAATTCACAGTACTAAATTAGGAGAGAAAGAGTAAATACTCAAAGAACACCAAGTTCTTTATATAGTGGGCATGAATTCAGTGTGACAAAGTAAACACATTTCCCGATAAAAATCTTTACCTGATGTACCTTGCAAGTAAAATAAAAATGTGGTCACTAATTGCATATTTCATTTGTGAATGTGGATTACATGGATATTCTGTTCCTCTAAGAAAGTAAATAAGGCTGGGCATGGTGGCTCACACCTGTAATCCCAGCATCTTGTGAGGCTCAGGTGCGAGGATCATTTGAGGCCAGGATTTCGAGACCAGCCTGAGCAGCATAGTGAAACCCTGTCTCTACAAAAAATTTAAAAATTAGCTGGTTGTGGTGGCACATGCCTGTAATCCCAGCTACTCAGGAGGCTGAGGCAGAAGGATCAATTGACTCTCGGAGCTTGAGGCTACAGTGAGCTATGATCATGCCAAGGCACTCTAGCCTGGGCAACAAAGAAAGACCTGTCTCTTAGGAGAAAAAAGGGGAAGGGGAATCATCTGATAAAAATTGTACAGTTTTAGCCATATCATCTATTTTTGTAAGTATTAATTCATTTCAGCTACTACAGAACATAATGTCAAGAAAAGTAGACCTGTAAAACCAATTTGATGGCAGAGGACGGAAAAAAAAAGAAGTAGACTTGAGAAGGACAGTGGAACAACAGCTAGTTTTGTGTTGAGCTGCTGTTGGGAGGAAAGCAATCTACCACGAGCCCTGAGCATTCCTACACATTCTTGCAGAGTACGACAAGACTGCAAGGCCCAGACCACTCTTTTACTCAGCCCATTTCCCAGGGTCGTTTAAGCAGCTTGAGAGATAAGGTAATGTGTCTTCCTGAACAAACACCAGGCCTGCTTACTGTTTACAATAAAAGTGGCAGGTTCCCCAAATTCAGTTTCCTCAGCTGTGATAAAACCCACTATGTGCAGAGCAACCACCTGGGCCCCTCTGTGTAGTCCCCATGGGACTTGGGTAAGGGCAACTGAAGGAAATATACCAATATTCATGTTCTTGCTGTGCTAAGGGTAATAAATTCCTTCATCTGATCCAAGAACCTGTGTCTTCTGCTAGCATCCATGATAGTAACAGCTTAATTTGTTAGTTTATAAACAAGGTAAAATAGAACCCAAAACTGTATATGCATTAAGTATTACTGGCAGAAAGTATTCCTGACATTTTAAGTTTCTCCAAAAAGTAAATTATTCACAAATTTAAAAATCCTTTCATGTCAGTCCTTACAATGCCACACAGCACAATGGAAAACAATGTTAACTGATGGTCACTCTCCTAAATCCTGAAGATTTATTCTCTTATAATCAAGATCATCAATACCTATTCTTTTTTCTAAATTAAAAAGTTTTCTTTCTAGTATGAAAGAAAACATGTTTTGTACTCATTTTTCAAAAGTAAAAAAAAAAAGGCTACTTGCAAGTCATTTTTAATAGCTGAAAGCTAAAATGTTTTACATGATGTTTTCAAATTATTCACAAGTCACCAATCTCATGGAAAGTCTCACCTGTTCCAACTGGGTGGCAAATGCTATGGTCACTGACATAATGAAGGAGTCAGTACAATATTCTGCTGGTCCAATCTGATGGTAGCCTCCCTCTTCATTCAGCACAGCCACAATGTCCCTGGGGTCAAGTCCTGCCAGGATGGCAGGTACTTTACAGAGAAAAACACGATTAAACTACATTGCAGTTTGTTATAAACCATTATAAGATTTTTAAAACTGATATTTTTTAATTTGCTTGGTAATTTTCATGAATACAGTTAATATCTAGTAAGGTTTCCTTTACTCTCTTACATACACTCTTACATACTCACCAAAGAAACCTTACTTAACCACCATATTCTTTCTGTATATAAAATTCTGAAGTAACCTTTTAAAACCTTAAGGTAATAAACCACATAGAAAAGGCATCTAACATAGGTTTTATAGTGAATCTAAACTGGAAAGTGAATAAACTAGATTTGGCTAAGAAGAAAAGGGTAGCTGAACAGGGAATGGGGGAGTAAAAAAAAGAGTGTTCTAGACAGAAGGGACAGTATGTACAAAAACACAGAAGCAAGCAAGAGAAAGCATGTGTGAGAAAACTGACACAGGCATAGGGTGCCAGATTACAGAGTGAGAACTGACATACAGAGAGAGGTGGGGCTGGATAAGCAGAAGCCATATCATACATTCTTTCTGTATGCTATCCAGACACATTTTTGGATAGTTTTCTAAGAATAAGAGGAAATCATGAAACAAGTTTTGAGAAGAAAACTGACATAATCAAATAGGCTTTAGTATGAGAAGACTGAAGAGGGACAGGGTTTTTCAAATTGATTTAAAAAACAAAAAATATACACAACGAAAATAACTGATAATATCCAATGTTGAGGAGAATGCAGGAAAGTGAGTGCTCTCAATATTGGCAGGTATACACTAGAATAACCTATTAGAGGGTGATGTATCAGGGCCTATCAAAATTTTACATGTGCATACCCTATAAACAAGCAATCCTTCTTCTAGGAGTTAATCCTAAAGAGTTGTGCTCACAGTAGCAGTGGCTGAAAACAGTATAATGATTAAGAGCACAGATATCTAAGTCACATAGACCAAGGTTCCAATCTCAGTTCTGTCCTTCACTTGTTGCATAGGGAAACTATATCCATCTCTTTTAGTCTCCATTTTTTTTTTCTAGAAAGCTTTTATAGAGTTGTTGAAAGATCAAATTAAATAATGAAAGCAAAGCATTTAGTACAGCCTCTGACCCATTAAGCACTTTAATAAAGGTAGCCATTACATAGTAAGGCCGACAGAGCTTAGAAGTTAAAATAACCATGGCATGTTCTCACTGACAGGGAAGGGTGTTACAAATAGGGTGAAGGTGAAAACTAGAATAAATCTTGTGGTGTTGGAATGGAATTGAAGGTGTCAATCTGAATTGATAATATATATACTGAAGCATCAATCTATATACATATATAGAAGAGCATCAATTCTGATATTGAATCTGAATTCAATATATATAGAACAGCATCAATGCAGATATCATGTATATACATACATATACATACACATATATATGGTGTTTTTTGTTTTTGTTTTTTATTGAGACAGAGTCTCGCTCTGTCACCCAGGCTTAAGGGGATCTCGGCTAACTGCAACCTCTGCCCCCCCGGGGTTCAAGCAATTCTGCCGCCTCAGCCTCCTGAGTAGCCGAGATTACAGGCTTGTGCCACCAAGCCAGACTAACTTTTTGTATTTTTAGTATAAAAGGGGTTTCGCCATGTTGGCCAGGCCAGTCTCGAACTCCTGGCCTCAAGTGATCCACCTGCCTCAGCCTCCTAAAGTGCTGGAACAGGCGTGAACCACCGCACCTGGCCCTGTTCAATGTATATTGATAAACATAAGCAAAATGGTGTATATGTGCTATGGTTTCAACGTGTCCCCTCCAAAACTCAGGTGTTGAAACTTAATGGCCAATGTGATGATATTAGGAGATAAGGTCTTAAACAGGTGATTAGGCCATGAGAGCTCCTCCCTAATGAATGAGATCAGGCGCTCTTATAAAAGGGCTTGGTGGAGAGAGTTCCTCTCTTGCTCTTCAGCCTTCCAATATGTGAGGATGCAGGACAAAGTCCCTCACCAGATGCCAGTGCCTTGATTTTGAACTTCCCGGCCTCCAGCACTGCAAGAAATAAATTTCTGTTCTTTATAAATTACTCAGTCTGTAGTATTCTATCATAGCAGCACAAAACAGGTAAGACCATATGTATATATACAAATGTGTGTATGTATTTATATGTGTGTGTACACATATATGCACAAATTCCCTAGCTTTGACTACTGAAAGGGCCTGGAAGCAGTGACACCTCGATATCAGCTAACATACCTAGCACCTAGATCTTGGCTTCTAAAAATCGTTCTTTACTAAAAGGAAGCAGGGCTCCTTAGAGAAATGGCTGAATCCAGAGCTGAGAGAGGGAAAGTACAAGATGAGGTTGGAACATCTTGCTGTGCCTGAAAATATTTGTTGATAAGTTCAAGGAATCATGGAGACATTCAAAAGCAAACAAAAGCAACTTGAAAGGGCTGCCCAAATCTGGGACAAATATTCAGGGGTAGTTAAATATTATAAAACACTAAACAAAAAGAGAAAAGTGTAAATTCAGACTGATATAAATAAATGAATTGAAGGTCTAATAAGAAATTGAATATATTCATAATTTCACAATTCTGCCCCACAAAAGTTATTAATTACAAAGGAAAAAAGAACAAGTTTACAGTTGAGAACACTAACACACAACACTTTAATCAAGTCATCAAAGCTAGCATCAGTAATAGGACAAATCAGAATTGTGCACCACCCGATAAGATGCAATGGGAAGAACGTGGCATCTCTTCGGTGATATTCCTGCCAAAGATGCATAAGCTAAATCTAACATCAGACAAACTCAAGTCATGAAACAATCTACAAATTAACTGGCCTGCAATTTTCAAAATTTCAAGGTCATGGAAAGATCAAGGAACGATTTCAGAATAGACAGATACAACAATTCAATGTAAACATCTAATTCTAAACTAAATCCTTTACCTATAACAGAAATTATTGGGAAAAGACAACTGGTAAAACAAAACTCAAATGAAATTAGGTGGTAATAATGTATCAATATTTCATTAACGCAATAAGGTTACATGCGTTCATATATTGATGTAAATTTCCCAGTTCTGACGGATATACCATGATTATGAAGGAGAATGCTCTAATAAATACTCCAAATATTCAGGTGCATTAGGTAGTAAATTCCTCTCAAATAGTCCAGGGAAAAATATTCTTCTTCATAACATACTTTCAACTTTTGGGGAAGATTATTTCACAACAGAAAACAAATTCTTAAAAATATTTTTTCACTGAGGGAAAAAATAATAAAGGCTCTAGAATCTGACTTCCAAGTTCATATCCTGATTTCACTACTTATGACATATGCCATTTTGGCAAACACATCGCTGAAATTCAATTTAACCATCTATTGGGTTCATGGTGCCTAGAGGTCATCCAAAAGAAGATGTCCAGGAGGCAAGTGATATTTGGGTCCAAAGGCCTAAGTGGGGGGTCTTTGGCACAGAAGAGTATGATTGATGCCTGGTATAAATAAATAAGATTGCATTGGAAGAGTGTATACAGAATGAGAAGAGATTTCTTTAATATATA
This sequence comes from Rhinopithecus bieti, assembly GCF_001698545.2. Classification (NCBI taxonomy): domain Eukaryota; kingdom Metazoa; phylum Chordata; class Mammalia; order Primates; family Cercopithecidae; genus Rhinopithecus; species Rhinopithecus bieti. Next base: position 328,219 of record NW_016820251.1, on the reverse strand, counting down.
AAGGTTGGGAAGAGGATGAAAAGGCTAAAAGGAAGTTAAGAAGTACTGGTAAGAGAAGAAACTGAGGAAAAGTTATTGTTAAAATACTGAATTATAATTATCTTCTCAATTCAAAAGGTAATTCTCAACTCAGAATTAAACTTTTAGGACAAGACTATTTATAAATTCACTGAACTAAGAATATATGTGCCAATACAAAGAGCGCTATTAACGTTATTTTCCAGATAAGTCTAGGACATTGCATGCAACATGACTGAAGCACAGAATACCAATTGTATGATTTCAATTTCACTATTCGTTTCTCTCACTTCCAGAAGACACCTTCTTCCTCTATAGAAAAAGTTTACACAAGAGATGGAATCACAAGATATTAGAGTAGGAAAGAACTTTAGAGACTATCTCATTCAATTCCATCATTTTACCAAAAAGAAAATAGGGACTGTAAAACATTGAAGAAGAAATAATACAGTCTGGCACACAGAGCTTAGAAATCTTCACTTAGCCCTAACAGCAAATAAAAAGCTGGACAAACTAAAAATTAACAACTCTCCATAGATCTGTCAGAGAAGTGAGATCTCAGGAAAACTGCTGCTCCCCAAAAAGTAAGGAAACAGACAGGGAGCTACAGAGAATCACAATTTTGGAACAGAAAGAGCCAATGCAGGAAGTAGGAAAACCTGAACTGGGAGGAATTGCTACTAGCTTGGTGTGGACCAGCCTGAGAGATAAAACTCTAGGGGACCCAGTCACAAGGGAGCCCCAAACTTTTGTGACTTTTACCTCCAGGAGCTCTACCAGGTCCTCACAGTGAATATCAGAGAAAAGTTCCCTCATTCTTCTGGCATAGGGAAGAGAAAAGACAATTCTGCTTTTGTTAACAAGACCTGCCCTCGGGAGAAACTATTTGCCAAAACCTAACCTGTTGAGGTTCTATCAGAGCTTAACTGACCTGGGAGAAGAGAAATACCCAACTCCAGCTGCCTCTGGTCTTCCATGCAAGGGAAGGGAATACACAACTCTAGCCCCTCCAGACACTCTGCCTCATCTAAGGGGAGAAAAAACTGAGAAGCAATGGTGAAGTTCAGGTCCAAGGGGCACAGGCTCAGTAAAAGACTGAGACCTAACCATAAGTCTATAGAATGCTTCCCCTTCCCCACTCCTGACCACTACATTACTAAGGTCTATTTATAGCAGTTCCTTTTGCCCCATACATCATGTCTGGCTCGCAACAAAAAATTGCAAGGCATACTAAAAGGAAAAAAAAAACCAGAAAGAAAAAACACAGTTTTGAAGAGACGAAACAAGCATATGGCAGGAATGTTGGAATCATCAAAACAGAAAACATTTTTTAAACTATGATTAATATGCCTTATAAGGATTTAACAAAAAAAGTAGACAGTATACAAGAACAGAGAGACAATGGGAGCAGAAAGATGGTAAAGTGTAAGAAAGAATAAAAAAGAAATGCTAGAGACAAAAAAATACTATAACAGAAATGAATGACTATGAGAATTGGTTCATTAGTAGATGGGACACAGGCTGAGGAAAGAATCTCTTAGCTTGATATGACAATAGGAATTTCCAAAACAGGAACATCAAGAGAAAAAAGACTGGGGGGGGTGCTGGGGGAGGAGGAACACAGAACAGAACAGAACATCTCAGAACTGTGAGATAACTAAAAACGGGGTAATAAACACAGACTGGGAATACCAGCAGAAAAAAGAGAGAAAGGAACAGAAGAAATATTTGAAGCAATAATTACTGAGAATTTCCCCCAATTAATGACACACCAAACCACTGATTCAGGAAGCTCAGAGAACACTGAGCAGGATCAATGCCAAAACAAAACTTGCTGCTAGGCATCCCATATAAAACATCATCAGAAAATCAAAGCTAAAGAGAAAATATTGAAAGAAGTCAAACAGGAAAAAAAAAATCTTACTTCTAGGAGACCAAAGAATTACATCCAATTTCTCAGAAGCCATGCAAGCAAGAAGGGTAGAGTGAAGTATTTACAATGTTGAGAGAAAAAAAAAAAAACCACCACCCTAGAATTTTGTGCCCAGTTAAATTATTCTTCAAAAGTGAAGAAGAAATAAAACTCTCAAATAAAATTGAGGGCATTCGTTGCCAGTAGACCTGTGTGCAAGAAATATTAAAAAGCTCTTCACAGACAAGAAAAATGGCATGGGTAAGAAGCTCAGATCTACACAAAGAAATGAACATCATCAGAGAATAAATGAAAGTAAAATAGAAACTTTTGTTTTTTATTCTTAATTGATCTAACAGATAAAAGGTTCTTCAATTATGTGTGTGTGCACGCATGTGCGTGTATGCTGATGTGTAACCGAAATGAAAGCAATGATACAAGGGACAAAAAGGAGGGATTAGTAATATTTTATTTTAAAATACCTAAAACAACCTGTGAAGCAGAATAGTGCTATCTGAAGCTGGACCTTCAAAGTAAAAGCAGTATACTGTTATTTGAAATTTGTAAATGTATAGTGCAAACTCTAGGGCAACCACTGAAAAAGTAAAAAAAGAACAAAAACAAAAAAGTATAACTGATATGCAAGAAAGAAAATAAAATTAAAACCACAAATGTGGGAAAAGAGTAACAGACAAAAACAGGACTAAGGAACAAGAGAAACAAATACAAAACACTAACAAATAAGGTTATTCACACAACATATTAATAATCACCTTGAACATCAATAGTTTAAATGTACTAGTTAAAAAACAGATTGTCAGAGTGGATCAAAAAACAAGATCCAACTATATGTTATCTACAAGAAACCCACTTTAAATATAAAAACAAATATAGATTAAAAGCTATACTAATCAAAAGAAAATGGTAGGAGTTATATCAATTTCAGATAGAACAGACTTCAGACCAAAGAAAGTTAACAGGGAAAGAGGAATATTTCATCATCATAAAGGAGTCAATTCTCCAAAGAGACAAAATAATTTTTAATGTGAATGCACTTAACAGAGTATCAAAATACATGCAGCAAAAACTAACAGAACTGCAAGGAGAAACAGTTGAATCCAACTTGGAGACTTTAACACACACTATCAAAAATGGACAGATCCAGCAGGCAAAAAATCATTGACATAGTTGAACTCAACATTATCAGTCAACTGGATGCAATGGATATCTATAGACCACTTCAAACAACAGCAGCAGAATACATATTCTTCTCAAGCTGACATAGAAAGTTCACCAAGACAGAGCAATTCTGGGCCATAAAACACATATGAAAAAATTTAAGAATAGTAATCATGTCTGCTGTCAGGCTACATAAACTAGAAAATCAGTAACGGAGATAGCTGGAAAATCCCAAAATACTTGGAGATTAAACAACATACTTCTAAATAAAACATGGGTTAAAAAAAAAATCTCAAGATAAATTTAAAATATCTTGAACTAAATGAAAATGAAAACACAACAAAAATTGTGAGACACAATTTTTATTTGAGAGTTTTTATTTCTCCACTTTTGAAGGATAATTTCGCTGGGCACAGAAATTGTGACATGCAATGAAAGCAGTACTTAGAGGAAGATTTACAGCATTAAATGCATACGTTTGTTAGAAGAGAAGATCTAAAATCAAACATCTAAGCTTCCACCTTAGGAAACCAGAAAAAGAAGAGCAAATTAGGTCCAAGTAAGCAGAAGATAATAAAAATTAGAGCAAATCAGTGGAACTGAAGACAGGAAATCAATAGAGAAAAATTAACAAAATCAAAAGCTGGTTCTCTGAAAAAATAAATAAAATTAATAAGCTTCTAGCCAGGCTCAGAGAAAGGATACAAATTACCAATATCAGAAATGAAAGATGGGATCACTATAGCGACTATGGGTATTAAAATAATAATAAAGGAATACTACAAAGATGTCTGGGCCCACAAATTTGATAATCTAGATGAAATAGACCAATTCCTTGAAAGAAACAATATGCCAAAACTCATACAAGAGTAAATAGACAATCTGAATAGGCCTATATCTATTAAAGAAATTGAGTCAATAATCAGTAACCTTCCCAAACAGAAAGCACCAGGTCTAGAAATCACTGATGAATTCCACCAAACATTTAAGGAAGAAATTATACCAATTCTCTATAATCTCTTTCAGAAGATAGAAACATAGAGAATACTTCCTAACTCATTCTATGAGGCCAGCATCATCCTAATACCAAAATCAAAAACATTACAATAAAGAAAACAAAAAATACAGACCAATATCTCTCATGAACACAAATGCAAAAATCTTCAACAAAATATTAGCAAATCAAATCCATCAGTGTATAAAAAGAATTATAGGCCGGGCGTGGTGGCTCACATCTGTAATTCCAGCACTTTGGGAGACTGGGGTGGGAGGATCACTTGAGCCCAGGAGTCTGAGACCAGTCTTGGCAACATAGGGAGATTCGATCTCTACAAAAGGTTTTTAGAAAGAAAAATATACACATGATCAAGTGGGATTTATCCCAGATATGCAAGACTGATTCAACATTCGAAAATCAATTAATGTAATCCATCACACCAACAGCCTAATGAAGAAAAACAAAATCACATAATCTTATCAATAGATGCAGAAAAAGTATTTGACAAAATCCATTATCTATTAATGATAAAACTCTCAGTAAACCAGAATTAGAAGGAAACTTCCTCAATTAATAAAGCATATTTAAAAACCTGCAGCTAACATTATACTTAATGGTGAAAAACCTGAAGCATTCAAGATCAGGTACAAGACAAGGATGTCCCCTCTCACCACACCTTTTCAACATCATACTTAGAAACTTACTAATACAAAAGAAAAGGAAAAAGTATACAGATTAGAAAAGAAAAAATATAATTGTCTTTGTTCACAGAGGACATGATTACATAAAAAAGTCTGTGGAAAGAATCAACGACGACGACGAAAAGAATTTTAAAAAAGGCCAGGTGTGGTGGCTTATGCCTGTAATCCCAGGACTTTGGGAGGCTGAGGCAGGCAGATCACCTGAGGTCAGTAGTTTGAGACCGGCCTGGCCAATGTAGTGAAACCCTCTCTCTACTAAAATACAAAAATTAGTTGGGCATGGTGGCATACACCTGTAGTCCCAGCTACCTAGGAAGCTAAGGCAGGAGAATCGCTTGAACCCGGGAGACAGGGATACGGTAAGCCAAGATCACACCACTGCACTCCAGCCTGGGTGACAGAGCGAGACCCTGTCTCAAAAAAAAAAAAACAAGCAAAACACACACACACACACACACACACACACACACACACACACACGAGATTATAGCAAGGTTACAAGATACAAATACACAAGTCAACAGTTTTCTTATATGCCAGCAATGAACAAAGAAAATTTACATGAACACCCCCAAAAATAAAGAACTCAGATAAAAATCTAACAAAATATGTAAGATCTATATGAAGAAAACTATAAAACTCTGATAAAAGAAATCAAAGAACTAAATAAATGGAGTGCATGTTCACAGACAGGAAGACTCAATATTGTCAAGATGTCAGTTCTTCCCAACTTGATCTACAGATTCAACACAATCCCAATAAAAATCCCAGCAAATTATTTTGTAGATACTGACAAACTAATTCTTAAGTTTATATGGAGAAGCAAAAGAACCAGAACAGCCAATTCAATATTGAAGACAAAGAATAGAGTCAGAGGACTGGCACTGACTTCAAGTCCTACTTGAAGCTACAGTAATCAAGACAGTGTTGCATTGACAAACAAATAGACAAATAGATCAATGGAACATAATAAAGAGACCAGAAATAGACTCACATAAGTAAAGTCAACTGATCTTTGACAAAGGAGAAAGACAATGCAATGAAGCAAAGAAAGTCTTTTCAACAAATGGTGCTGAAACAATTGGACATCTATATGCAAAAAGTGAATCTAGACACAGACCTTACGACCTTTCCAAAAATTAACTCAGAAAGGATTACAGACCTAAATGTGAACTGCAAAACTATAAAAGTCCTAGAAGATAACAAAGGAGAAACCTAGATGGCCTTCGGTGGTGGCAACGATTTTTCAGATACAACTACAAAGGCACAATCCATGAATGCAACAACTCATAAGCTAGACTTCATTAAAATTTAAAACTTCTGCTCTGGGAAAGACAACGTCAACAGAATGAGAAGTTAAGCCACATACTGGGAAAACATATATGTAAAATATATATCTGATAAAGAACTATTATCCAAAATATACAAAGAACTCTTACAATTCAACAAGAAAATGAACAACCCAATTTAAAAATGGGCCAAAGACCTGAGCAGACACCTCAGAGAAGATATACACACAGTAGGTAAGCATATGCAAACATGCTCAACATCCTATGTCATTGAGGAACTGCAAATTAAAACAACGAGATACTATGATATACCTAGTAGAATGGCCAAAATTCAAAACACTAACACCACTAAATTCTGGCAAGAATATGGAGCAACAGAAATTCTCACTCATTGCTGGTGGGAATGCCAAATAGCACAGCCACTTTGGAAAGTAGTGTGGATATTTCTTACAGAACTAAACATACTCTTACCACATGATCCAATGACTGAAATCCTGGAAATTTACCCAAATGAACTGAAAACTTCTGTCCACATAAGAACCTGCACACAGATGTTTACAGCAGTTTACAGTAGCTTTATTTATAATTGCCAAAAGTTAGAAGCGACCAAGATGTCCCTTAGGAGCTGAGTGAAAAAATAAACTGTGATACATCCAGACAATTGACTGTTACTCAGCACTCAAAAGAAATGGGCTATCAAGCCATGCAAAGACATGAAGTAACCTTACATGCACTTATGACTAAGGGAAAGAAACCAATCTGCAAAAGGCTATATACGAAATTATTCCAACGATATGACATTCGGGAAAAGGCAAAACTATGGAGACAGTAAAAAAGATCAATAGTTGCCAAGGGGGCTGGGAGGAGGGAGGAATGAATAGGAGGAGCACAGATGATTTTTAGGGTAGTGAAACTACTCTGTATGATACTACAATAGTGGATACTACGAGTCATTTACATTTGTCAAAACCCATAGAATGTACAACACCAAGAGAGAAACCCAATGTAAAACTATGGACCCTGGGTGACACTGATATGAATATGTTCATGCACTGTAGCATCACTACTCTGGTGTGGCATGTTGACAGCAAGCAGGCTGCAAGTACGTGGAGACAAGGAGTATATAGGAGAACTCTCATTTCTCTCTGCTTAATTTTACTGTGAAACTAAAACTGCTCTAAAAAATAAAGTGTATTAATTAAAAAAGAAAAAATGCAAAGGTTTTGTTAAACTACAGTTGAGTTAATAAATAGAGAACCGCATGACCATTTTGGGCTTTCCTGTACTCATCCTAGGAAGAAAATTGTCCTAAGTAGCAAATTTTTAAAACTATACAACATTGTGCTTTTTTCTATTACATAACAAATAAAGAAAAAACTGTCCTAAGATTTGTAAACAAGAGCTAAGAGCAACAAGTGCTGCATGTGTAGCAATGTCACAACAGTTGTCTGATGAACAGTTTACACCCTGCATATATCTCCCTATAACACTCCCCCTTCCTAAAGCTCTAGTCCAAAGATGGAACTTCTTAGAGAATGTTTTTAGAGATGATGCACAAACCTTTTCCATCTCGAGGGGGAGCCCCCTTTGCTTTAAAGCTATCCACTGGTGCCTTTGTATCGGTTTCCAAAGCAATACTTATCTGTATCTCAGACTTGAATTTGGTGTATTTATTACTCAGCAACTGGTACCATTTTGGTGCCTAGAGAATAACAAAATAACAAAACACCTACTAGTTAATAAGGGAAAAAAAATATTGGGAAATGCTATATGGTTCTAAATAAATTTCTTGTAGCTTTTCAGTACTTTATCCTCTATAAACAATGTTTTTTCACATTTTTCTCAAAACAAATTAATCCTCCTTAGGAAGCCATCAACTGAATTTTCCTCTGGAAAACTATGTAGAAGTTTAAATTGTTTTCTTTGCTTGTCTTCTATGCTTCAAGAGGTAAAATATTAAAAGGAAGAAAGCATAATATATTTCTTTCTACCTTTCACCTTATATCCCCAATCTCACTCCATCCCTTAAGCAACACAAAAAACTACCAGTTTTCTAATTCCTTAACCTCTATCTTCTCACATTTTAAAAGTATACCTTTTCTTTCTGCCATAGACCTGCTTCGTTCTGCTTATATCAATAAGCAAAGGAAAATCTTGGATGGATGGCTCATGCCTGTAATCCCAACACTTTGGAAGGCCGAGGTGGGTACATCACTTGAGTCCAGGAGTTCAAGACCAGCCTGGGCAACATGGTGAAATCCCGTCCGTCTCTACTAAAATACGAAAATTAGCCAGGCATGGTGGTGCACACCTGGGAGGCTGAGATGGGAGGATTGCTTGAGCATGATAAATTGAAGCTGCAATGAGCCATGATCGCACCACTGCACTCCAGACTGAGCAACAGGAGAGAGACCCTGTTGCAAAAAAAATAAATAAATAAGAAAAAGAAAAAAGAAAATCTTATTAGTGTTAATAGAAAGCATTAACAAAATACTAAAGTCAAGGCCTGATGGAAGAGTGGTGGATTATGAACCCGGTACTTGACTGATATTGAAACAAAACCCTTCTTACAGAATAAAGCATCCTAAATTATTTGAATATCCCCACTAGACCAACCTCAGAAATTCTAGTACTCAAGACCACCTGAAAAATATCATGCCTACATATATTATTAGTGCAGGAACCACTGATCAGTGGGAACACCATCTCAATACTTGGAAACAGCATTTTTAACTCTGATAATTTGTTATATAAAGATATAGTAGGCCGGGCGCAGTGGCTCAAGCCTGTAATCCCAGCACTTTGGGAGGCCGAGGCGGGCGGATCACAAGGTCAGGAGATGGAGACCATCCTGGCTAACACGGTGAAACCCCGTCTCTACTAAAAAATACAAAAAACTAGCCGGGCGAGGTGGCGGGCGCCTGTAGTCCCAGCTACTCCGGAGGCTGAGGCAGGAGAATAGCATGAACCTGGGAGGCGGAGCTTGCAGTGAGCTGAGATCTGGCCACTGCACTCCAGCTTGGGTGACAGAGCGAGACTCCGT